>NC_142742.1:20215000-20270000 GCF_051943395.1 Hippocampus bargibanti | reverse complement strand
GCTGCGAACGACCAAAAGGGAAACCGGCAACACACCCCCATCCCGGACTGAAATGGCCCGCCCAAAGTTGCCCAAGCCCGCCAAGATTGCTCCAGGTAGTGTCAGAAGTCCACCCAGGCAGTGGCGGACGCCCAGTGGCACCGAAACCGATGCGGAGAGACGGGACACATCTCATAGCAGTGTGGAAAACCAGCGGAAGAGTCCATGCCGACCGCTGACTCTTCTAGTGCCCACCCTGCTCACTATGCCACCCTCCTGGGGGGTAGTGAAAGCGCACTAACAAGACCCCCCACCTGTCCAGTGACGGTGAATCACCAAGATGTTGAAGCCGTGCTGGACTCCGGAAGCCTGGTCACCGTGGTGCGCCAAACGCTGGTCGATCCAACCAGGTTATCTCCGGAGAAAACCCTTCCAGTCTCCTGCGTCCACGGAGACACCAGAGAGTACCACACTACGGAACTCACCATGACCACAACCAAGGGAATCATCCGCACGGTAGCTGGTGTGGTTGACTCTCTTCCTGTCCCCCTCCTGATTGGACGCGACTGCCCGGCCTTTCACCCCCTGTGGAGAGAAACACAGGAAAGACTGGCCCGACTACCTCGGAAGGGGAGAGGTAAGACACGTGCAGTGAATACTCAAGCCTACCCCTCTAATTCACTCTCCCCAGCCTGTGCCCTCCTAGGGACAGCAAATGCACCACCGGAGACGGAGTCTGGCCCAGAGACCGCCGAGGAAACTCCAGCGCCAGAAAACCTCCCGTCTTCCAGTGGTGATGAGAACCCGGGGACCCAGAAGCTGCTTCCTCTAACAGGCCGGTATGGTACAGCCCAGTTACAGGATCCTACCCTTGCCAACGCCATGAAGAATGTGCAGGTTTTAGAGGGTGTAGTACTGGGGGAAAGGACAAGCCCCACATACCCCCATTTTGCGGTTGATCGGGGGCTATTATACCAGGTTACGAAGCAACAGTAGCCAAAATGGAACTGTATAGTGCCACTTAGCAGTTTTTTTGACGACGATACTTGTGCAGCGTGTTCTACCGGAAACAAATTCCTTGTGTGTTCTGCATACTTGGCAATAAAGATGATTCTGATTCTGATTTTGAAATGATGAAGTACGTGAGCTACTTCTTGTACCACAACCACACCAAGCTACAGTACTAGACTTGGCACACACCCACCTGCTAGGGGGACACCTAGGGGTGGAAAAGACAAAAGAGAGAATCTTGCAACGGTTCTTCTGGCCAGGGGTGCACAAGGATGTGGAGAACTATTGTCGTTCTTGCCCCGAGTGCCAACAGGTGGCGCCCAAGCCCACATACAGAAATCCGCTAATTCCCTTACCCATCATTGAGACCCCTTTTCAGAGGCTTGGACTGGACATAGTCGGACCCCTACCAAAAAGTGCTAGGGGACACCAGTATATTTTAATAATGATGGATTATGCCACCCGGTTCCCAGAAGCTGTCCCCCTCAGAAAGGCTACCACAAAGCAGATCGCAAAGGAACTGTTTGCTCTCGCCAGCCGGGTAGGGATCCCAAAGGAGATACTGACCGACCAGGGAACCCCCTTTATGTCCAAGGTCATGAAGGACCTGTGTGCCCTGCTCAACGTCAGGCAGCTGAGAACCTCCATCTACCACCCACAGACAGATGGACTGGTAGAGCGATTCAACAAAACACTCAAGGCCATGATGAGGAAAGTTATCAAAGAAGATGGCCGAAACTGGGATCAACTGCTCCCATACTTGTTGTTTGCCGTGAGGGAGGTACCACAGTCTTCCACCGGTTTCTCACCCTTTGAGTTGTTGTACTCTTACAGACCCCGGGGACTGCTGGATATCGCCAAAGAGGCTTGGGAAGAGCAGCCGTGCCGACAACGTACCCTCATCGAGCATGTGGGGGACATGCGGGAAAGGATGAAGGCCATTTACCCCATAGTGCGAGAACACATGGAAGCGGTCCAACGACAGCAGCAAGCCTCCTACAATAGACCTGCCCAGCCTCGAGAGTTCAAGCCAGGGGACCGAGTGCTGGTCTTGGTACCAACCGTGGAGTGCAAGTTCCTGGCATCCTGGCAGGGGCCCTTTGAGGTCATCGAACGCGTGGGGGAGGTAAACTACAAGGTGAGGCAACCTGGTAAGAGGAAACCGGAGCAGATTTATCACATTAACCTCCTAAAGAAATGGCATGCCAGAGAGGCGCTGTTTAGTTGCCTACCCCCCAGGGAGGCGGAGGAACCGGCCAGAGAAGACGTCCAGACGGGTCCAAATTTGTCCCCACACCAACGCCAGATGACCCTCGAATTGGTTGAGCGTAACCAAGACGTATTCTCCTCCATACCTGGACACACAGACGTGGTGCAACACGAGATACGCACCACACCTGGGAAAACAGTCCACCAACGTCCATTCCGGGTGCCGGAGGCCTGTAAGGCAGCTATTCAAGAGGAGATACGGAAGATGCTGGAACTGGGAATAATTGAGGAGTCCCAAAGTGCCTGGGCAAGTCCGATCGTGTTGGTTCCCAAGCTAGACGGGTCAATACGATTCTGCAACGACTATCGGAAGTTGAATGAGGTGTCTGAATTTGATGCGTACCCGATGCCTCGTGTTGATGATCTTATTGACTCCCTGGGACAGGCACGTTTCATCACCACCCTCGACCTCACAAAGGGTTATTGGCAGGTGCCCCTGACCCCGGCATCAAAGGAGAAGACAGCCTTCGCCACACCTGAGGGGCTCTACCAATACACCAGGCTCCCGTTTGGTCTCCATGGAGCACCCGCCACGTTTCAGCGCCTAATGGACCGGATACATTTACAAAAGCACACGCACGCAGTATTGGGCGTGGCATCACCTTCATCATCTACAACACAGGCTATTTTCCGGAGCAATTACACATCAATAAATCTGCATCAGCAATTAGAACTTGTCACTATACGTGATACTGCAAACACTTAAAAATAAAAGGAAATTTAAAATCATTTGTCCTCAAAGTTTTATGAAGTCCACCAAGAATATGCAATCTAACAAGATTTTACGCAAAATTACAAAATGTCAGTTTAATATAAAAAAAAACAACAAGACGTTCACAAAACGAACTATTTGTTGAAAATGAAAGTAAATTTTTTTCATTTGTTCTTGAGAATAGGCTACATGCGACAGCGAGTTGTCCTCTCCTTCAGCCATTGTTGGTTAAAAAAGCGAGTAGATATACAGTAAAGTCTCATTTTATCGATATCGCTTATATCGATAGTACCGCTTATTAGGATACTATTTTCATTTCCCTTGCACATTTCTAGTCTTTTTATGTATAATTAGTACCGTTTAGTACGATACCCGGTTATTACGATAATCAGGTTATTACAGTGCTCCTTTTCATCCCCGCCGGCCATTTTGCTGTTTATATCGATACATCGGTCGCGCCATTGGTCGACTTGGTCACGTGTCTTGGTCACGTGACACGCCATCGGTCGCGCCATTGGTCGACTTGGTCACGTGAGTTTGTTACGTGACCAGCACCTGTGTAGCAGAGCCATTTTCATTTTCAGACGCTAGCTCGTGTGTAGCAGACGAGATTGAAGTTTGTGTTAAAAGGTAAAAATGTGAAGCAGAAGAAGATTGATGACTTTTTTAAATTGTATACATAATACAGTAAGATGTAAGCATTGCAGTTTCCCTGTTGTGTTATGTACATGCCCACTGTACTGTATATGAATGCAATCGTTTTTTGCAACAATGTTTCTTGTTTTGTCTGCTGAAGTGTGATGATTTTGAAAATTATTAACATTCCATACTGTGTATAAAAGGACAACAGATGTCACTTTTAATTCAAATGCAAAACACCAATAAAAATTACTTCACGCCAAGACGTCTTGCATTGCTTGTGAATCCAAACATTGGCTTCAGATTCGGATAATATGCTTTCTTGTTACACATCCAGTTATGAATATGATTCAAATACACTGTAGTTCTGAAGATGAAAGCATACATGTTTGCAATCATTAAATAATTATATGTGCCATTTTGAGGCAACGTTGGGGGAACATCTCTCACCCAAAAAAAAAGAGGCACAAAATGGGAGCTCATGGCCAGCTCCGTTTCTTATATGGCGCTTGGCTGCCCTCTTTTGGCGTCTTTTGTTAATGCAGTTCGGCGCAGGATCGGATATATCGATAGTCCGGTGATATCGACATTTTTTCCAACTCCCGAGAATATCGATATAACGAGACTTTACTGTACTTGTTTTTTCTGCTAAAGTTTCCGGGCTGAGGTAAAGTCAGTATCCAATCACAGGACGCGTACGTCATGTTCAACGCGAGGTCCTCTAGCTGGCCTTACTGTGCCAACTCGTGATCTGATTGGCTATCGCAACTGTATATCAACTACATGTGCCTGTTCATGTACAGCGCACAGACGCCCTCACTGTTGATTCTGAAGGCGTAGGTCAGATTTCATACAGCCTGGCGACACAAACTAGCTGAATTCTGATTGGATTAAAAACTCTGACCTAAAACTACAACACTGAAAGGAGCATGACCAAATGGATGTAATATAACATCAAGAAAACAGTATGCAGAATAATTATATATATATTTAGAAAAAATACTTTTTTAATGAAATTGACTTTATTACTTTTATTTTATAATTATGATAATGGTGTCTGATTATGTTAGGCCAGCAGAGAAGGCCTTGCTGGCCCTGCCGGCCCACCACTGATATATATATATATATACACACGTGTATATACATATATATATATATACACACGTATATATATATATATATACAGTAAAGTCTCGTTATATCGATATTCAAGGGAATCCGAAAAAATATCGATATAACCGGGACTATCGATATATCCGACCCTGTTTGCATGTAATTTTCTCCGTGCGTGCATTGAAATAGTATCGATATAACCGGGACTATTGATATATCCGATATCGATATAACGAGACTTTACTGTATATATATATCAGAATCAGAATCATCTTTATTGCCAAGTATGTAGAACACACAAGGAATTTGTTTCCGGTAGAACACGCTGCACTAGTATCGTCGTCAAAAAAACTGCTAAGTGGCACTATACAGTTCCATTTTGGCTACTGTTGAAAGAGTTCAAAGAGTTCAAAAAGTTAATGGCTTGTGGGAAGAAGCTGTTTAAATGTCTGCTGGATTTGGTGCGCGTGGATCGGTAGCGCCTGCCTGAGTGGAGTAGCTATATATATATATATATATATATATATATATATATATACACACACACACACACACACGTATGTGGATATCTATGGATGTGTGTGTGCGTGCGTGCGTGTATATGTATGAGCCCCATAGTTGATTGGTTAGCATGTGGGACTTTCAGATACAAACTGACAAGATGGTAATGGCGAACCAACAAGCTATCGTGGTAGAGGAAAGGGCAAAGGATAGCTGTTGTGGTGGATGTAGCTGTCCCAAGTGATGGAAACATCAGAAAGAAGGAACACGAGAAACGAGAGAGATACCAATGGCTCAGAAAGGAGCTGGAGAGATCCTGGAAGGTAAAGGTGACAGTTGTGTCTGTCGAGATGAGTGGTTGCAACAGATCCCGGAAACAACATCGGACATCTCAGGCCATTTCCAAAGCCATTGCTTAAAGGACAACCGATGTCACTTTTTTGTTTTTTAACTGACATCAGAAAAACGTTTTATAGCATCTAAAATACCCAAAGCACGCAGTATAATATTTTTATTCAAATGCTAAACACCAATAAAAATGACTGTGTCCAAAATCTGCAAAAAATTGAGCTGCGAATTGGGCATTTTCAGAAAGTGCCGCCCCCAGTTCGTGACGTCACGCCAAGATGTCTTGCATTGCTGGAGAATAAAAACAATGGCTTCAGATTCGGATAATATGCTTTCTTGTTACACATCCAGTTATGAATATGATTCAAATAGTTCTGAAGAGGAAAGCATACATGTTTGTAATCGATTAAGGAATTTATTCCGTGTCATTTTGAGGCAAACAGGCACGGGGGAATGTCATCCAAAAATGGCGAGGAGCTTCCTCGTGAGGAATGAATCAGCCCGTTTCCACAGGATGATAGATTCCTTTCATGGAGCTTGGACTCCCTCTGCTGGCGGCTTTTGGATGTAACATCAAGGTTTTCAGATAAACAGTACAGCAAAATACATTGACGTGATGAAGGACTGCTACAATGTGTCTTTTTGTCAGTCGGGCGTAACGTGAGGACTCGTCACCAACTCAAAAACAAGACTTCCTGAATGTTCAGCGCGAGTCTTAAAACATAAAATATAGCTATATGCGATGGAATCTTTGTAAAATACACTCATTAGAAGTCATTTGAAGCCATTTTACAAATTATGGACACAACTTGTCCAGAGACGTCGGTTGTCCTTTAAATGGCAATGGTACACTGTATCCCAAAAAAGCACAAGCTAATCCCCACATGCTATTGTAATTCTGAAGAGAGTAGCATCCTTTATGAAATCACAGCATAAGATGGATGTGCGTGTAAATGTATTCAGGGTTGTGTGTATGAACGTGTGTTCAAAGCTCTCACATAACCCACTGCAGCACAATGAGCTGGTCTCGCATATCAACTGTGGAAAGTCCCTGGATAATTATGCTGGGAGTAGACTGACCGTCTCTGGTCTTCCCTCTTCGTCTTCACTACTTCCCTTTTTAGTTGATATATTTACACCCAAGCAGTAAGATATGGTCCAGTCTGAGCTAGGCACACTCCAAGTTGAAAGTTTGAAGAGTCATTTTCATTTATGTTCATTGTTTATTCACCATAAATATAGTAAGAGCTTTGGATCCATGATTATTTTCTGCTTCTGTTCTCGGATCAATTCAACAAGCTTTCCCTTTTTCTGGCTACATTTTGATTGCATGTGCATGTGAGAGTGCGCACAGCTTGACGTCCAGGGGAATTCACAGAAGTCTATTTCTGCACCGCTGCAATCTAAAAGTAAAAACACACACAATGTTCTCTGGCTGGATCACAACATGTTCCTGCTCGCCACAAAGCTGGACCTCGGTATTTACAGCAGAAATGTACATGCAGGTGCCCGGGAGGCTTTCATTGATCTCTGGCAGTGTGTTGCTGTCTTTTTAGTTATGACAGACTTCTTCCTCGTTTGAGTGTGGCAGCTCAAGTAATTTGCTGTTCTTAGTAAAATGCTGGTTTATTCTAAAAATGATCATACCCTTGTTTTGATGTGCGCGTGCATGCATGTGTGTGTAAAGAAAAAACAGTTTCCCTGATGGGTTTTTCCTCATACACTTGTGGTTTTGAAGACTATGTGTGTGTGTGTGTGTGTGTGTGTGTGTGTGTGTGTGTGTGTGTGTGTGTGTGTGTGTGTGTGTGTGTGTGTGTGTGTGTGCGTGCTTGCGTGTGTGTGTCAAATTATTTTCTTCCTTAGACAGCTTTTATTTCTGTACAGTCTGATTACAAAAGTTTGGAGGATTAATTTGTGTTTCCTCAGGAGTTGGAAAGTTTCAAGGCATTTGTGAGGATGAAGCCAGTATTTGATGTAGTTGTCGACGGTCTTAATGTGGCAAGTATCAACAAGGACAGAAGCAAGCAATCGGAGATGGTAAGGACAGACACCCTAAAACAAAGAATTTCATGTATGTTCTGAAGCCATTTTAGTTCCACCGGCACAGTTTTACCAATTTGGCGGTATCTTCAGACTTGGGGCTTTTTTTTTGCAGGTTGCTTAATGACTAACGAGACATTGTGTCAACATAAATGTGTGGGAGGTGCCTTTTATAATACTGTTTTAAACATCACCTCACCTTCCCACTTCAGTCTATTCGATTGTGACTGGCGTATCATATGCGATGCATTGACTAAGTACAAAGAATGTTTTAGCAGAAAGTGATATATACATCGTTTTTCAATCCTGTTTTATCAAATGAGGGTTGAGGGTGCTGGAACTGATCCCAAATGACTTGACCTGTCACTATTTGGTTGCAGGACACATTTAAATACGAACTGAAGTATGTGTTGCTTTGTATAAGCGGGTTCGGTAAATGATACAACTTCTGGATAGAGTTGAGGTTCTTTATTAGGACGGCTGTGTTGGTTGGAGGGAGAAGGCAATTGACATGTGTGGCTCTCGTAGGCTCTCATCAGACTGACTTGCAGCAGCGCGCATGCTCCTTTGATCTAAAGCCAGGCATCACTAGTAGAACATGCAAATACGATTTGCTCATATCATTACATCTCCCTTTCTTAAGTGAATTCTTTACTTTTAACAAATGTAATGAATTTAATTATGTCAGTAATTAGCAAACTTAAACTTGAATAAAGTATTTCTAAAGTTTGCAACAATAAATGAAACATTCACATGAAACATTAACATCATTTTTTTTTCACCATGATCACTTAGAAAAACATGTTAAATGGTTTCAATCAGTCTCTCAGGTGGTTTCACTTTCCTTGAGGATTTTCGGATAGCATGTCCTGGTTTTAGAGGTGTTACAACAGTCTCTGTTACAGTCTCTGTTCGTTGACTTGCTATGGTTGGTTCTTTGAGAAGATCTCTGCGGTTTTTTCTTAAAACAGCACCTTCCTCTGTCTGAATGTTGTATGACCTTAGTTGGACCTGACGCAGAACAGTTCCTTTCTGTGACCATGTGTCTGTTTTGTCTTTGTACCGTACTTGGTCACCGGTGTGTAGTTCAGGTAGGTTCCGTGTTCCTCTGTCATGGTAAAACAAAACATTACAAAGTACCCTTCATTTATTTTTATTTTTATGTGCTTTTCATTTATGATGTTTTAATATTTCACTGTGGTATGATATGTCTGACAATACCTCAACCCATACAAACAACGCAATTTGGTTGTGGGACCTATTTGGTGTACTCATGTTACTGCAATGTATCTGGTATAAAAGATCAACACTTTCTTTCTTCATCAAGTGAATGAAAAACATGAAAGGAATTTGTCTCCATATTGTGATAGTGTCACACGGGGATATGCATAAATTGTTTGTCAAGAGAGGAGAAGCTATTATAATGTCAATTACATTGACAAAGAATGACATTTGGGCCTGGTAAAGTATTTTGTTCACATGAGCAACGATCGAGATGTTCATGCATTTAACACTCAGAAAAAGTGTGTCCCATTCCTCCGCATCAGGTCTCCCACTAAAGTAGGAACAAATGAACTTTTCATGAACTCAACAAACTCTTGTATCTACTTTATTTTTATATTTGGTTCATGTTACAGGGCTATTGCTTATCTTGGCATCCGTGCGAGTGTATGCGTGCACATGCAGTAACTGTCTATCGTGCAAGATTGGCCGGCTTGAATGTCGATCTTTGGTCAAAAAGTTTGGCCAGCCCCGTCCAATCGGGTTTTGTATGTGTTTCAGTTGCTGGCAGTGGTGTCGGAGCTCAAGCTACAGGGCCTGACTGTTCTGGTGCTGGGGAGGAAACACATGCTGCAACCATCTAGATCTTGGGACCGACGCAACATGAACCTTATCCAGCAGAAAGCTCATTGCTTTTTTACTGACAACATGTAAGGAATATACATTAAATGATAGATGCATATTACTACTCCGTTCTTGATTTGAAGAAATGAAAATTTCAAGTTTCCTTTCTCTCCATCAGTTCTGAAGACGATCCCTTCTTGCTATATGCCACTTTGCATTCGGGTAACCATTGTCGCTTCGTGAGTAAGGACTTGATGAGGGACCACAAGGCTTGCTTACCTGACGAGGCCACCAGGCGACTCTTCTTCAAATGGCAGAGGGGCCATCAGATGGTCGTGCATGGACATATTGTGGCAGGGAGGAGGGTCCGATTTCAGGTAGGGTGGGGGAGCAAAGACACGAGAGAAAAAAGCTGCTTATTTAAATTCTGTTTATGTGTTCAGAGCATTCCCAACTATGACACCATTGTGCAGACATCGGGAGAAACCTGGCACATCCCTTATGATGACACAGAGGACCGGAGCACTTATGAAGTACCGCAAAAATGGTTGTGCCTTACTAGAACATACTGAAAACATACCCAATCCTTGCAATTAGCTTGCAACCGATCAAAATTGTACCATGTTTGTGCTGGGATTAGCCCCTGTTATAAGCCACCCTAAAGAGGACATGCACAATGAATTCATCATGTCTGTGCTTTTGAATAAAAATATTCAAAGACAAGGCTTTTCAATATACTGTACATTTGTAGACTGGGGGAAACGTGACCCAGATGTTGCTGGGGCCTTCCATTTGGTAAAGTACTTTAGGGAAGATGTTTTTAAATTTCAAAAGTATATTCTGGCTATTTATATTTCGTGTTTATGTGCCGTTTTGACTTCAAACGTCAACTTATTTACATTGTCATGTCTCTGGGGTCAAGTGTAGGATTTGTCATTCTAATATATAAATTGTAACTTTGTTTTCCTGAGTATATTTGATTATGATGCATTATTACTTATCTAATTGTAAATTTGCTAACTGCCCTTATGAAGTATGTCGCTGATGGTGTAATGAGTGGTAAAGTTGCCTGATCTTGGTGGAGGCAGTGAGGGTTCATCTTCCACTCAGTCAATGCTTGTCTCTATATCTTTTCTCTCGCACCCCTCAACAGGATAAGCAGCATATACTTTTTGGTTGGGCATTTGAAGTATAATCTCAGTGTTTGTGTTTAATAGCAAGACAAACTATAAAGTCTAAAGCTATTGGCTTGAGGCAACTGAATTAATCAAACAAGTGAATGTTTATGCAAATGAGGTTTAGATAACTCCACTCCAATTGAAATTAGTACACTGATCAAGAATTTACATTATTTTAAAGGCCTGACTTCGAATAACACTCGTATTAACAGTACAGTACTTACCGTTCCCGAATTTATGCAGGACTTGAAAATCATGACGTGGAGCGCTGTTCCCAAATTTGCTCAGGTTGTTTTTTCTTGTGGAGTTGGGGTGCGAATCAGGCTGCGGTCTGACCTCTGGCAATGTTTTACCCTCCCATGAGAGCGCAGGATTTGCCTTTTGTACAGCCACCCCCATTTCCATTGCAGATAACTCTAGAGCCAAATAAAATTGACAAACTATTTTTTCTGATGAAAGAAGAGTCTAAGGTTTCTGCCGCTGCATTGAATGTTTATGTAGTCCTTAAACTCAATATTCTGTGGGTCATGCAATTTGACTGAAAATGACAAAAACACTGGTCTGGACACTTTTTTGTGCATCGGCTGAATGATGCTCATAATATTAACAGTATTTTAAATTTCTTCTTTTCCTTTCGGCTTTTCCCTTCAAGGGGTCGCCACAGCAAATCAGTGTCCTTCATCTTTAGAGGTTTGATCCGCATGTTTGTTTTGGCCAAGCTTTTACGTCGGATGCCCTTCCTGACACAACCCTCTGTATTTATCCGGGCTTGGGACCGGCACAAGATGACATATGTCCTTTTGTGGCTCCAGAACAAGCAAGTCGCTCAGTAAAAGGCTCCCAAACACAACCACATGTAACTCCAGAAAAGAAATTTTAAACTAAAAACTTTTAATGACGCTAGTAAACAGTCATTTCTTTCTGCATGCAATTACTCCGAGGATGCATTCAAGGCTATCAGCAAAGGAGAAGTGACCTCCAAAGCAGTCAGAGGATGGACTATGATGTGGAAAATATCTCTGTCATGCTTTGAGAAATATTCCATACAGATGTTTAGTGCTCCAAAACATTGCATACACAATGGCCAATGATTCTTTGTTTTTATATACAAGACTAAATATGAGCAAAATTTCTCCTAAAACTGTAATGACATATTTAAAACTGGTATTGAACATCATTTCCTTTTCAATGACAAATATAGTTATGGAAATATTTATACATTGTTGTCTTTCTTCAATAAAAATGGAGGTTATATACAAAAAGAGTAAAGTGCAGCCAAGTCCCACTATCGGTCCTCAAAGGCTGACATCCTGCCTGCTTTCACATCCATTCCTGGTGAAAGATTTTTTATTGTTGGATTTACCTTTTTTGAATGTTGCATTTTATGTTTGGGAGCCTTTTACTGAGCATCTTCATCTTTATTAAGTTCATAAAGTTGCTTGTTCAAAGGGACACAAGCCAGTGTCTTCTTGTGCCGGTCCCAAGGCCGGATAAATACACAGGGTTGTGTCAGGAAGGGCATCCGACACTGATTCGCTATAGTGACCCCTTGAAGGGAAAAGCCGAAAGGAAAGGAGTCTCGCTGCAACAAAACAAAATAAATGAGCTGCTGGAAAGGCACTCACTCTCGCGGCGCCATCTTGAAGTCAAAAGAACATAATATATATATATATACACAGTAAAGTCTCGTTATATCGATATTCAAGGGAGTCCGAAAAAATATCGATATAACCGGGACTATCGATATATCCGATATCGATATAACGAGACTTTACTGTACAGTAAAGTCTCGTTATATCGATATCGGATATATCGATAGTCCCGGTTATATCGATACTAATTCTATGCACGCACGGAGAAAATTACATGCAAACAGGGTCGGATATATCGATAGTCCCGGTTATAGCGATATTTTTTCGGACTCCCTTGGATATCGATATAACGAGACTTTACTGTATTTTTTTTTATGACATATCTATATATATATATATATATATGACAACACAAAGACAATATGACAACAAAGACACAGTCATTCATTCTTAAGCACTTTCTGTACCCTCTTTGTTACATGAAGCAGTTCTAGATGAAAGCGGAGGATCAAAGCATCCTTTTCACCAGTGGATCGGGGACGTCATGGTGGAATGTGCATGTCGACTACAAGCTAAATGTTGAAAGCAAACATGCAGCTGTAGCATCCATTCACGAAAAGAGATTGTCTCACATCTCCTGTCCCACGTAAATTTGCTTCAATTCCAAGCTGCGACAGTTCCCCATATGCATCGGCACTCTACGCGCTGACTCTCCTTTCTTCTCATCGGGGGCTCCTCAAGCCATGCACCCATCCAGCCGCAGACCGTCCAACAGCACCGACCTGGGGCTGTGAAAATGCTGCCCATGACAGGCGCAAAAAAAGCACAATAGCCCCAGAGCTGTCCAGCGATGAAGTGAAATGGCACAGACATTCCACCCATTCAAAAACTACTGGCATATTCGTGTTGCCGAAAAGGCGCAACCGCTCAAGTGAGCTCTAAAGAAGCAAGATGGCGCCCGAGTAGGCAGCCGTCAGCAAGTGCTCTTATGAGCCTTGCTTTTTTTGTTGTTTTTGTCTTGTTTTTGTGTTTTCTTTTGTCATTTTGTGTTGTTGTGTGTCAATGGATACGGATTGTTTTTCAGCATTTTTGGCCACAACATTCATCAAGGAGAAGATTGTGCTAAGCGGTTGCACCTTTTCGGCAGCATGAATATGCCAGGACTGTTTTTGAATAGGAGGAATGTGCCATTTGACTATCATTGCTGGACAGCTCTGGGGCCATTGTGCTTTTTTTGCGCCTGTAATGGGCAGCATCTTCACAGCCCCGCCTTGCTCAGTGGAAAGGTCGGTGCTGTTGGACAGTCTGTGGCTGGATGGATGCATGGCTTGAGGAGCCTGCGATAAGAAAAAAGGAGCGTCAGCGCAGAGCGCCGATGCTTATCTATGCTTCATGTAACAAAGAGGGTACAGAAAGTGCTTAAGAATGAATGACTGTGTCTTTGTGTTGTCATATTTGTATTTAGTGTTGTATTATTTGTATTTAAGTTTTTTTGTTCTTTTGACTTCAAGACGGTGCCACGAGGGTGGCTGCCTTTCCAGCAGCTCCTGTATTTTGTTTTACTACTTTCATAACTGCTGCTGTGAAATGTCAATTTCTCCACTGCGAGACTAATAAAGGCAAATCCAATCCAAACTCAATCCAATAATGATCTCATCAAGTCAGGTGTGCTGAGACACACCTGACTTAATGAAAGCACAGTATAGAGATTGCTATCAGGTGTGAAATTACGTCAGCGTTGAAGTGAAACTATTGAAACCCCCTTCCCTTATCTTGACTGAAACAGCCTGTTGCACAGAAATCCCCGCAACAGGACAGAATGTGCTGTACAGCTGAGTGTTCTTGGGAATTTCCAGTTGGTGTGCGCATGCGGACACGCGCGCACACACACACCAAAGCTTCTTGGTTGAAACGGCCTCATTCTGCAGACAAATTTCCCCAAGCATCTTGTCCAAGTGTGGCAAGTTCCTTATTCCCATTCATCTGTCCTTGTGTCACATATCTTATACAATAATGAAGCATGAAAACTCACCTGTCATTATTCAGGCCAAGAAAAGTACCAGCTAAATGTAATTTTTCTTCTTCCTGCTGAATTGATTGTGTTCCATTGCTTTATTGTGGTGCCTCTCTGAAGTCACAAACACTTTTTTTCCTGGTTAAATTTGAGAGTTTTTAATTTAAATGGAGTGTCGCTGTCAAACATTTACAACCTGTTCTACTGTACACAGACACAGCTTCCATAGAAAATACATCTTTGTATACACAGGATTTACAATATCATACAAGAGGGCTGCTTATGTAGATGTATGCATTTGTGAATGATTGGCAAGCCATAAAAAGCATGCCGCATGCTCACATGCTACGTTCCCGCAGTGCTGCAGGTTGATTCGCCTGCCAGTCTTCTACAGCAGCTTGTTAGCTTCGCACGCTTTTTATTTGCTGTCCGCTTTTTGTGTCACAAGACCTCCTTTCACATCTGTGTGGCTTCAGCCACATTATGAGCCAGGTGATCGACATGGCAAGGCTTTTTTGTTCTCAAGTTCATCCTCTGGGTCACATTTCATCTCCTGGCTAGTGGCCGTTCCACTGGATGTCATCATAACCCACCTGAAAAATACAAACATGTTAAAGCATGGAGATTGCGAGCCCAATTATTTTTTTTCCTCTTTACTGTAATGTACAGTCAGTGTTTTGAGAAAGCGTGCGCGCACCTCCTCATCCGACTGCTCATCCATCTCATCCTCGCTGTCATCCGTTTCACTGTCGGGCAGTTCCCTCAAGTCAGGATGAGTCAATGCAAACAGTTCCTTTTTGATCTCGTCGTCGGCGCGACCGTGGGTTAGATGGAAGGGGGTGTGACCTCCAAATGTCAAGAGGTTGGGGTCAGCTCCCTTTTTCAGCAACAGTTTAACTAACGACAGATTCTGCTGGTCGACGGCAAGATGCAGCCCGCTGCGGCCGTTGCGCTGTTCCTAGGGAATGGGAAAAAAACAACGGTGATGCATTTTGCAACATTAGAATTCAGGAGCGAACACTTCCAATACATGTAACATCCGAGTTACGACCGGGTTCCGTTTCGACAAAACGGTTGGAAGTCAAAAAACATTCAAAATGGCTGACGCGAGGTTTCAGAATCAGAATAATATACGATGTCAATCTGTTGTTTTTCAAGAACGTTTTCCATTGAATACTATTATATACCAAACTGCTTACAGTTCAATTAGAAATCTTATAACTTTTAGTGTCATTTTTATCATTTTATATTTTGTATTATCGATTTTTATTACTGTGTCAGTCTGCTGACCCAAATACGCACAGCTTCCAACGCGCTGTTGAAAAATCGCTCTCCCTACTAACGGAGAATCCAGAAGAGGTCTCCCAACACACACGCTCAGACTTCGGCGGACGCCGAAGGAAAAAAGTCTCAAAGAGGCGGCGGCAGCGGCGTTGGCCAAGACGGCGTTCTCGTCGCGCTGACCCTGCGCGCCGTCGGCTGACCCGCTTCGGCTGTCGCCCTGGCCGGCGTCGGGTGACCCGCAACACCTTCACGCGCTGGCTGGCCAAAATTCTCGTACGTGTTTGTGAAGAAACAGTGATTTTGTATCCTCATTTTGTGCAATGCTGTAATATTCTCTGTTAAGATAAATGAGGCATGCTGAATGTTGAGCGCATCGAGCAACGCAGCCACAATGCTACTTTGACAGTGATTAAAAAAATAGTTCTGATACAATACTGAGAGAAGCGGTTGCTCTCTGTCTTGCGGCAAATAAACATCCTACTTGTTCAATCTAAACCAGAAGGGACATCTCGAGTCTTTATTCTACCAAATGCATCGCAAATACACTGCATATCTCAACAGCATTACTGGGCTGCAACCGTAGCAGTCCCAGCCATAGAATTAAAAAAAAGGGTCTGGCGGTCGTGGTCGCAAGTACGGGTGGTCGTAACTCGCACCGGTCGTAAATCGGATGTTACCTGTACACTGAAAAAACGCTTCACAAGTCTGTGCCATACCTTGGAGTTAACGTCAGCTCCCAGATCCACAAGATTCTCCACCAGTGAGAGGAAACCGTAAACTGAGGCCAGGTGGAGGCAGTTCTGACCTGTTGAAGACATCAGAGAAACGTCTTAACACCAGACACCGTGACAGACAGACAAACATCACTTTGACAGAGCAATATGTTAAGCGGAAGCCTTTGCGTATAAATGACGCAAGTCTAAATTGCCGGAAGCTTGTTTAGAAAGATATGTGAACACACCAGAGGAACACCAAATCAACTTACATTGAGTTTACTAAATGTTTGAGACTGACATAGCCTTATTGTAGAGCTCTCATTCCTACTGTTCATTTTCATCATACAGTGCTACCTTGACTACAAATTCATTTGTTAAATAACAAATTGTGCTAGACAACTCAATGTGAAATGAATAAATGTATCGGTGCTTTGTAACTTTGTAATTGGGGAACTTATAAATCTCAAGTGTCAAACTCCAGTCCTCAAGGGCCGCCGTCCTACAGTTTTCAAAGTGTTCCTGTTGCAACGCACCTGATTCAGAGTTTGACACCCATCAAGGGAGCACACTATATGAAGATGATGAGGCAAATCTACACAAATAGCCAAGTTTGTTTCACAAAGGCTATTGCACTAAATAAATAAATATAACTAAAATTTTAACTTTTTTGAAAACAGATTCAAATGCCTTAAAAAAGAAAATTGACTGAAACTATATCTTACATTTATAAAAACAAGCTATCGGGAAAACATCCTTAATTTTTGTTTCTGTCAATTAATGCCATGCAGAAAGTGAAACAGTTGTTTGAGAATTGTAAATTATTATACGATATTACAAAAAAGTTAAAAACAATCCATCAATCTTGTAAATGAATTAAAATTCAAAATTAAATAAAAATGAACTTCAGTGATACCTCAGTTTACTAACGCTTTACTTAACGAATCCTTCACCCTATGAACATTAAATTTGTGATAGTATAATTTTGGCATACAAACTAGTTTTCGGCGGACAAATCAAACCACACAGCACCACGGTGGCTGGCACGGTTTTCGTCACCACCTTTCTTTAAGTGCGAACGTGGTTTGTTATCAAGTGTACTTTTGCTATTATAGAACCGAAAAAGACCCCACCACAGGCTAGTGTTAAGCCTAAGAAGACATTGAGACGAGATTGAAAAACCTCTGTTGATTTGGATTAACGAAAAGCAGCTAGCAGGGGACAGTGTGAGTGAGGGTGTTATCGTCGCGAAAGCACGCCAACTTCACGCGGATATCATCAAGAGGCAACTACATAAACGACCATCACAAAGGTAAATAAAACGACTATTATACAGTACAGTTTGTTTAGGACGGCGGAAAAAATAATTGGCACCACCCTACCCACTTTCGAGGACTTGCACACTGCAAGAAATCCAAACAAGGGCGTGGAAAATCCTACTGGACCCTCCACACCCTGCCTACCACCTTTTCCAGCTACTCCCCTCAGGCAGGCGCTACCGAACCATGCTCACCAAATCCAGCAGACATTTAAACAGCTTCTTCCCCGAAGCCATTAGCTCTCTAAACAGTCACCCAAATAGAACTGTATAGTGCCCCAATTTTTCTTAGGATGATACTAGTGCAGCGTGTTATACGCAGACAAATTCCTTGTGTGTTCTACATACTTGGCAATAAAGATGATTCTGATTCCTTTAATTGTAATACAATAGCACATTTATTATATATAAAATAAGGTATATTTTGTAGAGTTTTAAGGGTTATTTAGTGGAAAATTATGTTTTATGGGGACCTGGGAACAGATTGTCCTCATTTTTAATGGTTTCTTATGGGAAATAAATGTTCAGCAGAT
This sequence comes from Hippocampus bargibanti, assembly GCF_051943395.1. NCBI lineage: Eukaryota > Metazoa > Chordata > Actinopteri > Syngnathiformes > Syngnathidae > Hippocampus > Hippocampus bargibanti. The sequence continues at coordinate 20,251,911 of NC_142742.1, read as the reverse complement.
GAACTTTTCGCCTCAAACACTTTCTGGGAACCAATTAAGTTCATAAGCTGAGGTATCACTGTATGTATAGAGAAAAATCTGAATCTTATGATGAAAACAAAAAATGTTTTCATCATAAGAACATGTTGAACGCTTACCCTGGTAGTTGCATGCCGACGTCATCGTTTCGAGATGTTCCAGTCGACAAAACTGTGTGAGGACGCTGAAGCACAACAGGTTGCCGTGGCGACAGGCGATGTGAACGGGCATGTCCCCACTGTTGTCCACTCGCGTGGGATCGCAGCCAGCAGCCAAAAGGCGCTGGCAGACATCTGATTGGTTTGTTATGACTGCTAAATGAAGAGCCGTCTAAAATGGAATAGAGAGAGAGATTAATGCCTACTTAATGGCTCTGTGGGGTGGGGGCGGGGGCGTCGGAGCAAAACAAGCTTCAGTTCACACACCTGTCGCTGGTCATTTTGGACGTCAAGGAAGTCTGTGTTCTTGGACAGCTCGATCATAGTTTTAATGTAGTCCGTTGCCTCGTGAATAATAGCCAAGTGCAGTAGCCTGGAGACAGACAAAGAGAAACTCTTACAATGTGCACTCTTAAAAACAAAACATTTCCATGGAAAAAAGACAAAAAAATAAGAACATGATGTTATTGTTCATTGCGGTTAAAGGATGCTGTCATCAACTTGGCAATCGGTGAATTTGTCGACTGCTTTTTCATTCTTTACGTTTTACAAAATAATGTGAGTGACAATATCGGGTAAAGTTCGGACTCTATTGTTCTAAATAAGATGCCGGTGTAATTAACATAATATAGATGCCGCAGAGGTACAATTCTTTGAAAGTGCAATTCGGTACAGTCAATTAATCCATCAGTGTCTATTTGATGTGTCTCCAGATGATGACAATGGGAAGAACAGAACTTGTGTCACCACATGTTTTCGATACAAAGTAAATGTTTCCCTCAGGGGGTAGAAAGGTACTTTTCGTATTGCGACTGTGCAACACTCTTCCATGTTACCATCTTTGAGCAGATTAGTCGAATATTTGGTGGCTCACACTGTAGCACAACAAAATGCAGTGACTGAACAGCACATTTTGCCATGATTATTTAGAATACATATGCACTTGATTGGCCGGAATAGTATTAGTTAGCTTTGCCAGCGATATGTTGTGACGGCAGAGCAATTAACTCATTTGCTGCGTGTTGGTGTGCCGAATGTTTTTTATAATTTAAATTCTGTGCCGTGGCTAAGTAAAAGTCGGGAAACGCTGGAATATTGAAGTTGTAAAGCAGGGGTCGGGAACCTATGGCTCGCGAGCCATATATGGCTCTTTTGATGATTGCATATGGCTCGCCGATAAATATTACATATTATAATACATATTTTTTTCGTCATTCATTTCCCGTTGGGGGCTGCAGTTGGCGGAAATCGCAATTTTGATTGGATGACACTGACCTAGAATGGCCGAAAGCGCCATGTTGATTGGATGATAGTGGCCGTCATGTTGAAACAGGTAAACGCCCCTTTAAATGAGCCCAACTTGTGCACTTCAGCCTGAATGCACCGGAGCATTAGAGGAGAGAAAATGATCTGATTCTAATTTGCAATGAAACAATACCATCGATGAAACAGTCGAATGTCAGTGACATTTTAACAAGCCCCATGTTAACGTTAGCATCGACATACTTCTGCGAGAAGTAGATTGCAGATAGCAAGTGTGGAAGCTTATGAGCCTTGTGCAGGCGAGCGAGCAGTAACTTCGCCTCTGGACCGGCAAATTGAATTTCATTCCGATCGTTTTCCTGGATTTTTACCAAACACAAGGAACGGAAAACCATTCATGTTAACGGTGAGTAATATCAGAAAGTTATTTTAAATAATACATTCTGATATTTTGTTGAAAAGTGGCCGCGCGTGCGCCTGTGTGTGTACGCGCGCACGCGAGCGTTTGTAATTGCGCGCGCGCGTGCGGCTCTCGCTGAGAAACATTTCTAAATATTTTACTTTTATGGCTCTCTTAGTCAAAAAGGTTCCCGACCCCTGTTGTAAAGCATTCGAGGTATCATACAATATAATCAGACACTATCGTGTAAACAGTTTAATAATTCTCAGTCATGCGGATCAAACCTCTAAAGATGGAGGACACTGATTTGCTGTGGCGACCCCTTGAAGGGAAAAGCCGAAAGGAAAAGTCAAGAGTCCGGCACTTAAATATGACGTAATTCACCACAGTCCTTGGTGAAGCGGCAACTAAACGTTGCAAAGAGAATTCTCCACGGCACCTAAATCCTTGTACCAAAATCGCTCTCTGTGCTTTTTCCAACTGTGCCACTTTGAGCTTTTTCCGACCACTCGCAGCCCCTTCTCGTTGGGACTGAATGCAGCGCGTGCCGGTTAGGATTTGTTCGGCGGCGCGCTTGGGACTTTCCCACTCTGACCCGCGGCCATAGTAGATTCCTGCTGATCATTGCCTTTTGTTGACATGAAACCCCGCAGTTTCAGACCGCAGCCAAAGCGGTGGTTAGAAACCGAAAAACTTCCATTGTGGTGGCCAGGCAGCATTGCCTTACTTTCAGGGAGAGGGGGGGGGGGGGGGAATGGGCTTTGGTCGAATTCAGACAAACGCCTTTCGGTGGCAAATTCAGAAAAATGGAAAACGCTCCCCGCAGGAAAGGGATCGAATTACCTCGCAGAGAGACAGGCCTTGCCGAGCTAATATGGTTCGATGTAGTGCACTGTACATGCCGCTAGCGCCATTTGTGGTGCAACTTACGTGTCTCCGTCTTCGGTGATTTGTGTTTTCCATTCTTGTATCACAGCGGCTGCACAAGTTGGAAGTTGTTTGTTTTGCGATGGTTGACACTCGAGCTGCAGGCGCCATATCTCTTCTGCTACCGACTGGTAGTCCTCCTCTTTCAGTGAGTCGACTCCGCTATCCAGACGCTCGTCTGTCGAAGGTTTCCCTTCTTTCGACTCCCCGTTGTAATCCATTTGGTTGGTTACAGTGGTCCTGTGGAGGGCCATGGTCGCGTAAGCTTGCTTGTTGTTAGCTATGATGTGCGCACGCTTTGTACGCGTCCGCTGTGTGCGTGCGTTGCTGGACAGCGAGGGAGGAGCTTAAGCCACTAGGTGGGGGATTTCCAACAAACTGTCACTTTAAATAACGCCTGCTTTCATCGCTGGCGACGAGTGGGGATTTCTAATGAGGCTCGTGAACGAAGTGCCGTGACACATTTGCATATGATAGAGGCAAACCGACAAACACAGTCATTTCAATATTTTACATCGCTACCTGCAGTGCATGTGTCTATTATCGCGTGACTCTAACAAAATAGGATGCTTTCCAGATCGACTAAAATGCTTCAGGTTAAAAAAGTTAAACGTTGGTTCATTTCTGATGAGTCATCACCAAAATTCATTTGCACATTTCTACTGACCACTTCAACCGATGAAAATAGTATTAGAATGACCGCCCCAAAATGTTTGATTTTATGGACATAAAGCCCTTGCCCCTCCGTAGGAACGCCATATTGGTTAAAAGATTAGCTCCAAACAATATCACAAAACAACAGAGCAAGAGCATTCATCTGGGTCCATGTTTGTAAAGTTTGATTCTCTTCTGGACCATTTCGGAACAGTAACAGACCTGAAAGAGGAACATTACAACAAACGGATGAATGAGTTTGCAATGGCAATTAAGTGTATGATTTATGTGTTCTTTGCTCTAGGAAAAATGAAATCAACAAAATGAAAGCTCCCTGATAATAAATCTTACATCACCACCATTCTGTTCTTGGAGTAGTTAAGATAAACAATTTTCAAACATACAGCATGCTATTAAATCTCAGCAAAATATGTAATGTATTCATCACTGTATTATTTCAGATGTACGTTGAATGAACAACACCACGTTTATTAACAAATGACTCAACATGTTCTCACAATGCCATGTGACTTAACCACATTTGAGCCACAGTATACTGTAAAAACAAGCAGTGTTTTGAAAGTGGGAAACTCCTACCAATAGCAATGGGACCAGTTTGACAAGAAGTCATGCAACTATATTAGGAGTTTATCGTATTTGCATTTTGGCAGCAAAGTCACCTAGGCACTTGCTGTGTTTTGCAAACGTTTAATAAAGACAATAATATAATAATACATCATGGTCAGCATGGTTTTCAGTGCTGCCGGGTGGACTTGATCCTTCTGGTCGCGTTGACAGCGAGTCTGCATTCTGATGGTGATGTCCTTCTCTGTGGATCCCAGTCCATTAAGATGGATCTAATTCCAGGGCCCAACGTGCGCGCTGACCGGTCCTGTCACTCTCAATTGGGATTCTGCTCAAGCCCAAGAGGGCGCTTCTTCAATCCTGGATGTGATGCTCTGAAATCCTCACTGATGAAAGAAATCATGGACCCGATGTCGAGGAGGACAGATACTTCAATGCCATCCACAATGGAAAGGATGTTGGGGGACATTTGCTCTGAGTGATTATCAGGCTTCACGTCGTCTGTTGAGGTCTGCCCCTCAACATCAGCTATAGTGGGCGTTTCCCTGTTGCGTTCATCAGGAAGTGCCGGAATGCACTCGCCTCTGAGGAGACTGGAAGTGAACACTGGGTCTTGCTGGTATGTCACCCTTTCTCTCCGTGAAGGTGAGTTGTAGTGTTTTCTGTGCGGCTGATCGTCTGGTCGGGCAGACATTTTAGGCATTACCTCTACAAACATCCTTTTGTCATCATTACAGATCACAAACCCCTCTTGGGCCTGAGAAGAATCCTAAATGACAGTGATAGGACCGGTCGGTGTGCACATTGGGCCCTGGAATTAGATGCATTTCAGTGCACTGTGATCCACAGAGAAGGAAATCGCCATCAGAATGCAGACTCACTGTCAAAGCGCCTAGAAGTAACAAGTCCACCTGACAGCACTGAAAACTATGCTATGCTATGCCTTTTCACGTCATCGCAAAATGCAGTCATGTGGAGGTATGCGCCGCTGATCTTCAGCCTGAACTAAAATCCCATCGGTCCGTTCCAAAATAGTCCAAAGGATCCTCCTCACATCACAGACTTTCCAACTTTCTTCCGTTGGATTGGAGCTTCAGGAGAGACGGCAACAGGACCCAATCCAGGTGGAAGTCATCAGATGGAAGACCAAAGGCTACAAATCACCTCACTGGAGGATGAAAAACAGACTTGCTGCATGCAGGGAAGTCACTCTGGCATGACTACAGAAGGCTCACCTTTCACCTAGGGCAGGGGTGTCAAAGTCATTTTTTGCCGCGGGCCACATTGTAGTTATGGTTTCCTCTCGAGGGCCGTTACGAATTTGGGGAACCCATTAGAATGTTTAAATCCCTTCAAATACAGTAAAGTCTCGTTATATCGATATCGGTTATATCGATAGTACCGCTTATTACGATACTATTTTCATTTCCCTTGCACATTTCTAGTCTTTTTATGTATAATTAGTACCGTTTAGTACGATACCCGGTTATTACGATAATCCGGTTATTACGGTGCTCCTTTTCATCCCCCGCCGGCCATTTTTGTTGTTTATATCGATATATCCGTCGCGCCATTGGTCAACTTGGTCACGTGTCTTGTTACGTGAGCCGCCATCGGTCGCGCCATTGGCCGACTTGGACACATGAGGCGCCATCGGTCGCGCTATTGGTCGACTTGGCCGTGTGACTTTGTCACGTGACACGCCATCAGTCGCGCCATTGGTCGACTTGGTCAGGTGACTTGGTTACGTGCCCAGCACCCGTGTAGCAGAGCCGTTTTCATTTTCAGACGCTAGCTCGTGTGTAGCAGACGAGATTGAAGTGTTTGTGTTAAAAGGTAAAAATGGGAAGCAGAAGAAGATTGATGACTTTTTTAAATTGTATACATAATACAGTAAGATGTAAGCGTTGCAGTTTCCCTGTTGTGTTATGTACATGCCTACTGTACTGTATATGAATGCAATCGTTTTTTGCAACAATGTTTCTTGTTTTGTCTGCTGAAGCGCGATGATTTTGAAAATTATTAACATTCCATACTGTGTATTAAAGGACAGCCGATGTCACTTTTTATTCAAATGCAAATAAAAATGACTTCACGCCAAGACGTCTTGCATTGCTTGTGAATCCAAACAATGGCTTCAGATTCGGATAATATGCTTTCTTGTTACATATCCAGTTATGAATATGTTTCAAATACACTGTAGTTCTGAAGATTAAAGCATACATGTTTACAATCATTAAAGAGTTATATGTGCCATTTTGAGGCAACATTGGGGGAACATCTCTGACCCAAAAAAAAGGGAGCTAATGGCCAGCTCCGTTTCTTATATGGCGCTTGGCTGCCCTCTTTTGGCGGCTTTTGTTTAATGCAGTTCGGCGCAGGATCGGATATATCGATAGTCCCGGTTATATCGATATTTTTTCGGACTCCCTTGAATATCGATATAACGAGACTTTACTGTATTACATATAGAGCACGCAGCAAATTAATGAATAATTCGTTTTCAAATCTGAAGTCAAGAATAATGACTTTTATTGTGGTTGACATCCAAAAATATGAAATTTTGGCTCAGATTTTAGCAATCATCATGGAATTTAACAAGTTTGATTTGCTTTCGCGGGCTGAAAAAAATAATGTGGCGGGCCGGATTTGGCCCGCGGGCCTTGACTTTGACACCTGTGACCTAGAGCTACTCTGTCGGAAAATCCTGAACCCAAAATCTAAGTCAACGATCGACCAGGTAATCATACCTCAAGAGTTGCAGGAAGATGTCTTCATGCTGCTTCATGTAAATCCTACGGCAGGCCATTTGTCAGCAGAGAAGGTTCCGCAACGTGCTCCGATAGTGTGCTAGTGGCCATTCGTGTCCCGAGATATTCGTGAATGGTGCAAGAAGTGTGTTCCGTGTGATGCGCGACGTAATCCTGTACTACATCAGAGAGCCCCTATGAAGACAGTGACTGCAACCACACCTTTCCAAAAAGTGGCAGCTGACATCTTGGAATTGCCAGTCATAAGGAGTGGCAACCGATATGTGCTGGTGGTTCAAGATTACTTCTCTAAATATGTCAACCTCTATACCAGTGGTGTCAAACATACGGCCCGAGGGCCGGATCAGGCCACCACGGAGGTTTGATCAGGCCCGCAGGATAATTTAAAAGTGGGAAAATGCACAAACGGCACAGAAGTCATATTTTTAATGAGGTGCAATTTAAGGATTGTCCACAAGGGGCAGAGTGGTGCTTTTCAACCGCGGTTTCAACACCCTCATTAGCCAAAATGTCACTATACAAACAGAGAAAAGTAGATAAGGAGTGTAGAATTTTAAAGGAAAAATGGACCACGTCATATTTTTTTACAGAGATGCATGGGAAACCTTCGTGCCTGATGTGTTTTCAACAAGTTTTGGTATTTTGTTTATTTATAGAAGAGGATGCACAAAACCCGGTTAGATAGAGGACATTGATTCGCTGTGGGGATCCCTGAAGGGAAAAGCCGAAAGGAAAAGAAGAACATAGCAGATATATGTAACGGAGTTGTGCACTTAGATTATTAAATTATGACGGAAGTGACGCAACGGCGCACAGTGTGGCACCATGTCCCGCCCATAGTTTCCAGAACAATCTCGAGGAGATTCAGGGTGAGTCGCAATTTTCTGTTGGTATCGATTAACGCGCATTTTCATAACAGTATCTTATTTTGTTCCCTTTTGTACTGTCTAGTGTTATCTAATTAGTTCCCTTATTCATTTCGAGTCCAGATTACTTTTTGTGTAATTATTTACTTCACGTTTTGTCGAGTGGAACTTTGGAGCACATGTGCTTCATAGTGCTTTTCTATTGCACAGTTAATCACAAGACGAAACCCATGCGACTTCACCCATCCCTTCTGCCATACTGTGTTGCAGGTAATAATTGTTTCATTTCGTTTTTATTGAACAATATTTAGTGTCTTGTGTCGTGTTTCATTTGCCCGTGAGTGTCCGTGTCCGTTGAACTATGCGCCAGCCATTACAAGCGCACCGCGTGTTCTGCAGAGTCTCCGCCTATGATGCGTTCAGGGACATCTTGGAAATAACAGTGAACTTGTGTTGTGTTCTCTTTTTCTGTAAATAACCACTATACGATCACACGTTGTTAATTCTGTTTTGTTATCTACAATGTTTTGCATTTGAGAACAATCTCGAGGAGATTCAGGTTAATCACAAGACGAAACCCATGCGACTTCATCCATCCCTTTTGCCATACTGTGTTGCAGAAATAAAAGAAATAAAAAGACACATCCACGCGTCTCGTCTTCATTAATACGGCAGCATCGTGGAGATGAAGACAGTCACTGTTGTGACACCCGTCACATATGGTATAATTTTAACGGTCCGGCCCACTTGAGATCTACCGAGGCCATATGTGGCCCACGATGTGAAATGAGTTTGACACCCCTGCTCTATACCATTCCAAATCAGACATCAACTACCTTGGCCAAATGCATCTTTGAGAACTGATTCAGAGAATATTGGATTCCAGAGAATCTTCATACGGACCAAGGACGGCAGTTTGAGTCGAACCGAATGAAACAACCAAGTTAATGAGACAAGATGAGAAAAAAATTAAAAAAGGAAAAAGCTGCATTGAAACGAAGTCCATCTCTTCTTCCTTGGCAATCCTTAAAATAGAGCCACCCACACACCTAAAAACATGAACCCCTCAACTTACACAAGCTACAGAACACCCGAAGAAGGTTGGCTGCTGCATGGTTTCTCTTAGTGTGTACAGGAAAACAAGACCTCTGTATGACCCTTGTACAGCTGCATGAATAAGGGAGGAATGCAGTCAGGCGATTCAGTTTCACTGTCATGAAAAAATGTCACACGAATATAGAACTTGAGTAGACGACGTACTATTAGGGTATTCACCCCTTATTTATAAACCGATGACTCTTGTCATTTTACGCTTACTGTATGATTAATACCAAACGTTTTGTAGAGCTTGTACAAGTGATTTAGAATTCATCAAGAAGTCATATCAAGTTACTTGAGTTCTGAGAAGTCGTTACATTGAACTTTGACAGCACAAACAAATGTGGCTAGAACAGACAGAAGTGTTGTGTTAAATGTGTGTGTGTGCGGTTGGCTCTCCGCCGATGGTATACAGGACATTTATATTCCAAATTCATATAGAAATATATAGAGCGAAAAAAATAAAGAGAACACTTGCACAATACTACTCCGAGTTTTCGCTTGACTTTTTTGACCAGTTTATATTGTTTACACTGTGGCGGGCACTAGGACCAGGCATCTCACCCAGCAGTTGCACGGGAGGGGGCGGGTTTATGTCACATATATTTGACTGCATTTTCTGTTTGAGTTAGATCCACTTGTTAGCCGTTGGAATAAACGCGTCTCCACATTCAGTAGTGTGTGCTCTTTCCTCAACGGCTACACTGGTGACCCCGACGTTGGAAATGTTCATGGCAACAGACGAAGATGTGTCTTCTACGGCCACGTCGCCACGACCGGCGCTTCAACTCGTAGAGAGCCCCTGACTCCAGCACCATTTCACCACTGCGTCCCCAAAATATTCGTTCTGTCTGCTCTTAGGTCAGCCCGGTTTGTCTTTGTGTGTCACGATGCCCACCCATCTCCCCTCCAGCCGCCATACGATGGCCCGTTTAGAGTGCTCGAACGCGGTGAAAAGACTTTTGTGCTCGATATGGGTGGGCGAAGGGAGGGCATTTCAGTAGACAGGCTCAAACCGGCTCATTTAGTTGCAGGTGAGAATATTTCGCCGGCCCAGGTTCCATGTCGCGGACGCCCTCCGAAACCTCCAGCGCCACCGCGCCATGCAAGGGTTGAGTGTCGTTCCCCCACTCAGGTCTCACCCGGATCACCTGCTCGAACAAGTTCACCTTCACCACCGAACGACGGACTGCGTAGTTGTTGTTTCAGGCTGGTCAAGCCCCCTGCAAAATTTTCACCTTCTAGGTCAGGGGTCTCAAACACAATTTACCCGGGGGCCGCTGGAGGCAGAGTCTGGGTGAGGCTGGGCCGCATCAGGATTTCCACAAGAAAATCACAGATAAAACATTCCAATGTTCTCAAAATCTTTATTTTTAACACACAAAAAATGAATTAAACGAATAAATGGAAAAATGAATAATAAATTAATCAGTAATAAATAAATAAAATAATTATAATGATCATAAGGCAGATACAGACGACTGAAAAAAACACAGGAAATTTTTAAATGTCTGTATTCACAGTTCTTTAACCTTTAACTTTTTTAACACAAAGAAAATATTGAACATGAACTAAACATGGCTTCTCTTGCCTACTTGTTCAGCTTCACACACAAGTTTCACTCATATCAATCATGCGGGCCGCACTAACATTAATGTTTCATATCAAGGCGGGCCGAAAAATATTCTTTCGGGGGCACCCAGCATGTGCACGGGAGGGGGCGGGTTTATGTCACATATATTTGACTGCATTTTCTGTTTGAGTTAGATCCACTTGTTGGCCGTTGGAATAAACACGTCTCCACATTCAGTCGTGTGTGCGCTTTCCTCAACGGCTACAACACATTTATTACTCGGTTCTGGTGTCCAATGCACCACACGTTCAGATAGTGGTCATTTTATGTTACCACTCAATTTTAAAGGGTAATGAGAAAAATATGGCATTGTATCAGAAGGTTGCAATGACTACTTCTGACCAACAGAAAGCACCATTCACTGTTCGCCGAGCATGGTTAATGTAAACTGCAGTCTCGCATTTTGGAGCGAAGTAAAGTGAACACAGCAGCGGGATTCCATGCGATTGCTATTGTGAACTCATTTGAGTGATCCACATCATCAAATGATGCTTTTCCCAGGCTCAACTGTAACACCACCCCTTTCCGGATGAACTTGATCACAACGACTGTCGCGTAATGTATGACGTCACTAAACGGCGTTTTCAAGCATGGCGACCTTCGAAAACAAGTATGCTTTGGAGTCATCCTGATGACAAAATGGCAATTTCCTTCCTGATCGTTGCTATTTGGGGAAGGTACGCCGTTGAGGTCATTTTAAAATCTACACCTTAATTAATAGTTTCTAAATTAATCTAGTTTGACGGAATGACATTACAAATACCCCGTGATGGACTACTTATTTTGTCCACACTGGTACGTATTCACAGAGCTCCTCTTCGGTATCTCAGACACAGTTGTGTTTTTGTAAAATTGTATTCCAGTAGACTGGAAATGAAAACGTTTTCAACATGCTTTGTGAAATATAGCAATGATGTCAGAGATAGCTCACAAACAAAACTCTCCAAATCCCAGTCAGTAGCGAGGCAATCGCTATTGTCCGGGAGAAGATCTTTGTCTCCCCTCGAGAGGATAAGTACCATGCTTCCACAGGATGCACTGAGCCCTGAAGTGATGCAACTGAGAGAACAGAACCAGCCACTTGAAGAGGAAACATGTATGGAAGAAGAACACTGTCCCTTTGAACCTTCGGTTACTGTGCCCGAACAACAGCAAAATCCTGTTTTAAATGCAAGTAACGCAGCATCTTTGAAAGAATATAATTCAGGTATATGCACTGTTGTGGCTGTACAGTCCGACACATCAAAGTGCCATTTTGATACACAAAAGACTACGATTTCTTACGGGGAGTTGCTAGTGGCTGAGTATCATAGAAAAGGGCGAGTAGAGTTCAGAAAGATGTTCCAGCTTCAGATTGGGACACGCCTGATGAGCAGCTGGGGGATTATCCTGCATGATGATGTAGTTGAGCAGCCTGCAGGTCACTTCCAGAGAACAAACAGAGGGGTTCTCATCTTCATACGGCGTGCCAGTTTGGATGATTATGTGCTGTATATGAAGAGGGGCCCTGCTATTTCCTACCCAAAGGTATGTAAAAAAATATATATATATATATATATATATATATATATATATATATATATATATATATATATATATATATATATATATATATAATACAAAACGGAATGGGTTACCTTTTGCTTATATGATACAAGTGGTGACTGGTGAATGTGGTCAACATTCTACCGTTGCAGCTGGTCAACAGTGGCCGCAATGGGGCTGCTCCACAACTCAGGAGTCACCTTGCACTGGACACAAATGAAATAATGAAAATGTTAAAATAAATATTTGGAAGCCTATTTATTCCAGAGGAGGAGAATAAAAAGTGTACTTTCATTGATGAGTCAATGTATTTCCTTTCCCTCCCACCCAAATGTAAGGTAAAATATGATATTTTCATTATATTATTGCTGTGTCTATGTGTGTTTATCGCCTATATTTGCAGATGTTAAGTTGCGGATCAGACTGCTCACAGATTTTGTGCTATTTGCTTCTATCACTCAGGACGCCAGCGCAATGCTTATGATGATGGACGTCACAGAGGGGGACAGAGTGCTGGAGGCGGGCTCTGGGTCTGGAGCCATGTCTTTGTTTTTGTCTAGGGCAGGTCTGCATCCACCATTGAGTCATTATTTTATGATAACATTCGGAGGGAGAGATCGCTATTCATTGTTTGTAACCTATTCACCGAAGGACCAATTTTATCTTGCATTAAATATTCAAAAAAAGGTTTTAGTTGTCAGAGTTGTGCTGTGGTGGAGCTGTGATGCTCAGCCACTGCACCTATTTTAGTTTAACAAAACAGATAGCTCACAGATTTTCTATTTCAAACAGTAAAAACAATGAAACTTCTCACAGAGGATGAAAGTGGTATTTTGTCACATAGTGAAAATCAGCATCATCATTTCTGTTCAAAAAGTGAAGTTCATTTATTCATTGAACGCATATTGGGTTAACGATTGAAACATATTTGAACAGTTATCTCCATCCATCCATTATCTGTACCGCTTATTCCTCATTAGTGTCAGTTGTCTCCAACATTGTAAATGATTTTACGGAGATGGACCTGTGCAATTTAATTGTATTTCACTTTTTAATGCAATGCATTTAAATGTAATCTCGAATAATTATTGTTTTAAACTTTATAGTGATACAATTTTTATTTAATTAATGTTCTAATGTATTTTTTTTAGATGTGATTATGTATAAAATACAAAATGTTTCCAATGTTTCGTCAGTTGGCTCAAGGGGCAGCGTGCTGAGTGTTGATGTCAGAGATGATCACCTCAGAAGAGCGACGCTCAACTACAAGCGCTGGAGGGAAGCGTGGCGAGCACGGCAAGGGGAGGTGTGGCCTGACAATATTGAGTTCCATCACGCTGACCTTTGTACGGCTTCAGCTCTTCTCGCTCGTCGGGCATTCGATGCGGTCAGTTTTAAGCATTAGAAGCAGCAGCAGTATTTTGGAAGCAATGCTGCGGGTTTGGTGATGGGAAAACATTTTACTGATTGGATTCCGTCCTTTGCAGGTTGCTCTTGATCTGATCAATCCACAGCTTGTTTTGCCCAATGTGATTCCACATCTGCAGCCCGGAGCCGTATGCGCTGTCTACCTCGCCAAGTGCGTACTGTATTTTTCTTAAAGGACAACCAATGTCACTTTTTTGTTTCCTAACTGACATCAGAAAAACGTTTTATAGCATCTAAAATACCCGAAACACACAGTATCATATAAAAGTACTTCAAATTGAAACCGGAAGTGGCCAGTTTCAGAAGGTACCGCCCCCATGTTCGTGGTGTCACGGCAAGACGTCTTGCCTTGCTCGAGAATCAAAACAATGGCTTCAGATTCGGAGAATATGCTTTCTTGTTACTCATCCTGTTATGAATATGATTCAAATAGTTCTGAAGAAGAAAGCATACATGTTTGCAATCGATTAAAGATTTTATTCCGTCATTTTGAGGCATCAGTGGGAAATGTCGCACCCAAAAAAGGCAGAACATGGCGACAAAGCCGTGTAAGGAATTAATCAGCCCATTTCCACAGGCTGATTAATTCCTTACATGGAGCTTTGTCACCCTCTTCTGCCTCTTTTTGGTCCTTCATGACGTTTTCAGACCAAAGTACAGCAAAATGCATTGACGTGATGGAAGGACTGCTACAATGTGTCCTTTTTTCGGTCAGGGGCGTTCCTTCAGTGACGTTAACGTACGGACTCGTCACCAACTCAAAAACAAGACTTCCGAATTATTCAGCGCGAGTCTTAAAACGTAAAATATATTCATATGCGGTGGAATCTTGGTAAAATACGCTCAGTAGAAGTCACTTGAAGACATTTTACAAAATATGGACACAACTTGTCCAGAATCGTCGGTTGTCCTTTAAGGGAAATCACAAGTCCACCATGATGCACCACGTACTGTATTGGCCTAATAGTCTTGTGTTGCCCATTCATTTTGATTTTCTCATCATTTTATTTTCACTTTTCACATTTCTTAATCGCTTGGACTGTGTTTGCTGACTGAATATGCCTCAACAGATAGTGGACACAGGTCACACTTTGTTCATGTTTTTTTGTCCCTGCTCCCCTCTGCCCCCCCCCCCCCACCCTCTCAATTCCCAGTATAACACAAGTGATCGACCTGCTGGAAGGGCTACGATGCTCTGCGGTTCCTTTGCTGTGCGAACGCATCTTTGAAGTTCCGATCCGGGACTGGCTTGTTAGTCCTGCCCTTCTTAAGGATGGGCGGTATTGCTCAAAGAAAGCACCGACCCTCAATGAAGACCCGGGCGAAGAGGGGAACACTTCAGATGAAGCAGAACAAGGTGACTTTACTGTGTTTGACTCCTGATATTCACATGTTGGGTGACACAATCTGTATTCAGTTCCAGAGGAACATCCAGCCTTTGGGAGTATCCCTTACATTGCCAGACCTCACCCAGAACAGTTGAGCCACTCGGGTGGGACAGTTTTTTTCAGGATTTAAATGTTCTCTATGTAATTTATACATTTTATTTATTTTTAAACTTGTTTGTTGTCTTTTATTTCCAGCATTTCTGGTGAAACTGAGGAAGTTTGTGAGATAACCGCACAGCCTGTTGGGACAAGAAAATACAGTGTGGGAGATCAATTTGGTTTCTGTCTTGGTATGTAATGTAATGTTTAAAATAAAGAACTGCACTGAATACTTTTGGTATCTTTGGTTATTGTTACAATACTGCACTGCAAAGTATCTGAATTTTAATAATTGCAGCAATTATTTAAGTTGTGCCTATCAAGAAACAAGGATGCACCAGGAGAATAATCAATAAATACACGGGATAAACACACCCGTTGCACACTTGAATTGTACTCACGATGCAGAAATTCCCCAAAGCTGAAATGACAAATCATACCTCATTTGACGATTGCAACCTCATGCGTGTGAAACCCGCCCACCTACTCACTAATAATTATTGATCAGTTACTTGAAAAAAGTTTTAGCTCCCAATGCCAAATATTTGGGAAAAAATCCAGTACAGTGAGACCTCAATTTACGAACTTAATCGGTTCCCAGACAGAGTGTGGAAGGCGAAAAGTGTGTATCTAAAAAAAAATTCCCATAGGAAACCATTAAAATGGGAATAATCCATTCCCGGGTTTCCATAAAATATACTTTTCAACTAAATAAGCTTTAAAACTACACACAACATACATTATTCTATGTATAATAAATGTGCTATTGTATTGTAATAAAAGAAATACACTGCATTGTATCATAAAGCCACTTTATTTACCTTTGTGATGGTCATTTATGGTTTGATGGAATGGCGTTGGAGGTCGAAGGTCAAAGGGAATTGCTGTTTGGAAAGAGGCGCATTACATGAGGACTGTAATTAAAGAAATAAACTGCTGTGAAATAAAGTTTTATTTTCCTTTTTGATGGTCGTTGATGGCTTATGGAAGGAGAGTCACCTTCCATAAGGACTGTTGGTAGCTTAACCTGTGGAGCTGTTCGGTCGTGTGCTACCGCCGAAGATCACTCCGCCAGCCGTGGTGGGTGTGTATTATGGAAATAGTGCTTATTATAAGGTTTAATTTTCATAAATTTGACGTTTGTAAGATAAGGTGTTTGTACGTTGAGGTCTCACTGTAATTCTCTCTTCCGTCCCACTTCACGTTTTGCAGAAAGCTGGGAGCATAACATAATTTAAGATAGTCTTTATTGACGGTTCAAAACAGCAACATCTAAGAATGTGACTCCAACTTGAGGACTTGTGGCTTCAATTCTGCCACAGAATTAATGTGTATGTATTGATGGTTGTGAAATATAATGCTGGAAGTGTTTGAATAAATGACATTGATAAAAAGCAAGAACTACAAGGAATAAATTCATACATTTTTCAATCATATCTCTTGGTGTTTTACAGACAACAGTTATCTTAAATGTTAAACATAATTCTGGTCATAAATCATCCATCGAATTCGATTTATGGGTATTGTTGGCATTGCTTGTTCTGTAGCCACAAGGGGACACAACCCAGTGTGTGGGTTGTGCCAGGAAGGGCATCCGACGTAAAACATGCAAATCAAACCTCTGAAGATGGAGGACACTGATTCGCTGTGGCGACCCTTGAAGGAGAAAAGCCGAAGGGAAAATAGGTGTTTTTGGTAAAGTCTGCATCAAAGTCGAAATGCACTTGTGTGGGATTCAAAACAGAAAGTTTAGAACTATGCCGATGTGATGAGACAACTATTTACTGATCCAGTCGATGGAAGAGTTGGAGGAAGAATTACCTACCGGAGAGGACAGAAATGTCAACTAATGATTCATTATATTAGGAGCAAATAATATATAAATCATAGATTTAGTTGATAGTTTTTGCAAGTCAAATAGGTCAGTTTTATTGCACTTAACTGTCTTATTGAACTGACTCTACTAATTATGACTGTAATGTAAATTATTCTTTATCAGATTTGTTGTAACTGCACAATAAAAAAAACAAATCCAAAGTATCTGAAGTTACAAGTTAATAGGTCTCAATCAAGGATTCATGATACAAAATCCTATGAGGACAAAACATAAAATAGCACATAATAAATAATTAGTCACTACCCATCCTTGCTAAGTAATCAACATTATGACAATGAATCTCTGTGTGACACGTGTAGACAAACTCGTTTTGGACCCCATTTGCTTGTACTAGTGGACCTAGCGTGCCTGGAAATTTTACAGTGTCAATAAATTACACCACCGTTAATCATGCTGTGGGTCAAAGCAAAGCTGGAGCCTATTTTGGCACACTTAGGGGCAGGATAGAATACTCCCTGGAGTGATAGTTTTTTTTTATAGGTTTATACAGCGCAATAACAAATCAGACTAATACAGTACATGGACACAGAGCTCTGAATTTGCACTTTATGCATTATAAAGTTAACCTGCTTTTTGGTTACAGGCAAGTAGCAAGGAGCATTTTGTCTGCCTAATGTGATTCTACAGTACATAAAGTTGGATCTTATTATAAGATGCCCTTTTCACAATCAGCTACAAACTATCTAGAAGTGGGAGTTTCCAATCAAACCCGAAATAAGTATACAAAAAGTATACATTGAGAATGACAATAGATGTTAAGAATGTGTTCGTAAAGCGATTGGCACTAACAATGACGCACACCAATGTGAGATACGACGTAGTTGTGATCTTACTATCTGTCTGCACTCTGACACACCTGGATATACCTCGGTTATACCTTGATCTTCCTGGCATTTATTAAATAGATCAACTGAGAATATGCGGTCTTCTAGTTGTGACTGTAAAATATTGGGAGCATTAAAGATAAAAGGACAAAGTGCAGGGTTCTTACAGAAATGTTCACAGACAAAATCACTTTTGATTGTGCAGTTTTACCTAATTTAGTGGCTGGAGCCTGGTAAGTTTCTGTGAACTTACAGTGCATTGAAAAAAAATTTCTTGGTGTATTCTGCAATTGTTGCGCTCTCCACTATAGTAAGGGAGATACGGTGTTGTGGGATCCAGAAAAAAACCACAAGACAAGCAATGTGATACGTTTTGACTCAACAGTGGTTTACTTCGAATGCCCCGATCTAATGCAAACGTATGCGCACAACAATTTCCGGTCCAACGATCTAAATCGGTCCGACACGAAACACTAACCGAAGCAGGCGTTCCATGTTTAAATAAACATTTTCGATATATATCATTTGTAAACCAATAGAACTATGCGAATGTAACCAAATAGGAAATAAGATAATTTACAACCTGTCACATACTCCCCCTCAAAATAGATGTTGTCCCCAACATATGTACTAGTAAATACATAAATGCGCTGGACGATGTGCCCAAAACAATGACGCACGGTATTCATACATTCCGTTTTACTTATACAGGGCTCATCGGGGTCTTCTTGTTTCCATCTCACTGTTCTATTAAACAGAAGTGTCGATTAACCATTTCTGTAGTATTTCGTGGCATAATAGGGGTGTGCGCCATACATCCAAGGCATTGTCTGTTCACCATGATATGGTACTGTCCCTACATTGTAACAAGATGGCGAACCAAGGCGATCATACGTGAATACCTTGGGTCTCCTGTGTTCTCGTCGTGGCCGTTGATTTCCCCCAATATCAGGATTACTGGGGGGTGGCTGGGGAAAAGGGGGACACACTGTCACAGGTGGATCATTTTCCGGACCAATGTTGCCCTCCTGAGATTGGTCAACTTCCGCAGCTCCCGGCTCCGTCCCCGGCAGTTCATTCCCCATTTGATTGTCATCATGGTGGGTTGTCTCCACAAAGCTCACGTCCCGCGGTTCTGGTGAGTCTGGTCGGGTGCTCTGGCGATGCAACACTGGATAATACTCATCCTCCTCATCATCCTCTTCCGGATCCATTTCCGGCATCTTGTTCGGTCGTTGCCGAGTGGACTTTTCCTTGGACTGGGACTGTAGTGAAGTCTCTAATGGCAAATGATCACATGGCAGCAAGAGATTGCGGTGGAGTATCCTAGATCTGCCCTTCCCCCTCTCAGGTTTCAGCTCATAAACTGGGATGTCTTGGCTGACTTGACGAACCACTGTATGAACAACATCCTCCCAGTGGTTTTGCAGTTTGCCTGAACCTCCGCGTGGGGTTAAGTTTCGAACCAGAACACGATCACCGGGCAACAGGGTAGAATACTTTAGTTTACTGTCATATAGTCTCTTACTCCTGGCAGCAGCTTTGTTGTTATTTTCTTGCGTGATCACATACGCTTCCTCCACGCCCTGTTTCCACTTCTTCACATAGTCCTTCTGGTTGGTGTCACCCTGGTTAGAGTCTGGATTCAAACTAAACAACATATCAACTGGCAAACGTGGTGAACGTCCATAAAGTAAGTAAAAAGGTGAAAACCCTGTCACATCACTTTTGGTACAGTTGTAAGCATAAACGAGTTTGTTTAGTGAGTCTTTCCAGTTACTCTTTTGTTTCTCTGTCAGTGTCTTTAACATCTGGATCAGTGTTCGATTAAATCGTTCAACCTGTCCATTTCCCTGTGGATGGTAGGGGGTTGTCCTTGAACCCGCAACCCCACAATATTCCTTCAGTTGAGCAAAAAGTTGATTTTCAAATTCACCACCCTGATCATGGTGAATTCGAAGGGGGAACCCAAACTTTAAAGCATAGTCATTAAAGATTTTGTTTGCCGCTGTTTTGCCAGATTTGGACGTTGGAGCATAAACTTGAGCGAAACGTGTAAAATGGTCTACTAGCACAAGCACGTATTCATAACCACCCTTACATTTGTCAAGATGCAAAAAGTCAACGGAGACAAGTTCAAAAGGCTGAGTAGTCACAATATTAGTGAGAGGGGCTCTGGTCTCACGGTTGGGCTTTTTGCGTTTTAGGCACACACACTCTCTCAGTACATAGTCCTCTATTTCTTTTTGCATAAAGGGCCAGTAAAAACGATCCCTTACAAGGGAAAGAGTCCTTTCTACACCATGGTGGCCCATTTCATCATGCAGCTCTTTTAACACTGTCACCTTGTGTTTTTCAGGAAGCAGTAGTTGGGTTCTGTTTGCCGTTTTTCTGTACAAAACACCTCTGTCATTAAAGTGTAGCTTGTCCCATTCCCTCACAAGACAAACAACTTGAGGACAATGCTTTCTTAGTTCAGTACCTAGCGGTTTCGTCTCCGCCAGTTTGTATCTAATAATATGTCCTATAATGGGGTCAGTCTCTTGATCTAGCTTGATCTGTCCAACAGTCAATGGGGCTATCGGTGTGTTTAGTGACACCTCGGCACACGTAGCTGAGATTCCCATAGACCAAGCTGCACTAGACTCATTCTGTTGGTCAACCGCTTGTACGGCAGCACTCACAGCATCATATGACATTTCTTTTGTACATCCTTCCATATATGTTACCATATCAAGGGGCATCCTAGATAAACTGTCTGCATCAACATTTTCCTTACCGGGACGATATTTAACAGTAAAATTAAAATCAGAAAGTTCTGCGACCCACCTGCACCCAGTTGCATTTAACTTAGCAGTCGACAGTACATAAGTGAGTGGATTATTGTCACTATACACAGTGAAGAATGGTGCATAGTACAAATAATCACGAAACTTGTCTGTGATCGCCCACTTAAGCGCCAAAAATTCCAACTTGCCCGAGTGTAAGTTATAATTCTTCTCAGCTGCAGTTAATGTCCGAGAGCCATAGGCTATCACGCGAAGTTTGCCATTTTGTCTTTGGTACAACACAGCACCTAAACCCCGGTTAGAGGCATCTGTATGCAAAATGAAAGGATGCGCGAAGTCAGGAAAACCTAAAACTGGTGGTTGAACTAAACAGTTTATTAGCTGCTCTAACACTGACTGATGCTCATCACTCCACTCAATATGTGTGTTGGAAGACACACTGTTATGTCTCACTTTCCATTTTTGTCTTTGATGCTGCTGAGTCTCAACATTCAGAGGGGCTTTAAGCAAGGCATACAAGGGACTAGCGATACAAGAGAAATCTTTGATGTATTGCCTATAATAGCTTAATAGTCCCAAAATGGCTCGAAGCTCACCGACAGTGCCTGGCTGCTTGTTTTTCAGGGCACGCACTGCTGCTGTATCTGCCGGGTCCATTCGGCTCCCCTCAGCAGAGACAATCCTGCCGAGGTACCTCACTTCCGGCTTGAAGAGGTCACACTTTCGGCTTTGAGTTTTATTCCACTTTCCCTGAGACGTCGCAACACTCGTCTAACGTCCTCAACGTGGTTGTCAAATGTCCCGCTGAAAACAAGAATGTCATCAAGATAGGGGACACATATTTCGTCCCGTAACCCCTCCAGACATTGTTCCATACACCGCTGGAACGCTGCTGGTGCATTCATGAGTCCAAACGGGATTCGAATCCATTCATAAAGGCCCCAAGGGGTCACGAAGGCAGTCAGGTGTCGGCTCCCTTTGGACAGAACCCCTGGTGGTATGCTTTGCCTTGGTCCAGCAGCGAGAAGATGGTGTTACCCCCAAGGCTATCCACCACGTCCTGTACCCGTGGGATGGGGTGCCGGTCAGGGTGTGTTTTCCAGTTCAGCTCTCTGTAATCAATACATAAGCGCAGTGTACCATCTTTTTTCCTGACACAGACGACAGGGGATGAGTAGGAGGAAGTGGACTTTTGCACCCACCCCTGCGCTATCAAGTCCTGTAAATAATCTTTCACCTCTCTGTACATTGGCTTTGGGACAGACATATATGTCTTTGAAACGGGCTCAGTGTCTTTCAACAAAATGTCCATTTGTAGGTTTTCCACACACCCTATGTCGTCGTCCGATTTTGAAAATGATGCCGATTCCTCTCTCAACATCTGCTGAACGGTCTTTCTTTTATCTTCGTCCAAATGAGAAAGGTCAATTGGGGGGTCCCACTGCTCACTGAGAGCGATGGTGGTATTCTGGACATGGACCTCATTGACAACCGCTGAAGGAAGGTCCCTTTTAAATATGTTAGCTGGGTAGACAGACCCTACTGACTGCACTGTACCAATAATAGCCTTTACTGGAAACCTAATATCATGATTAGTAGAGTTCTGGACACTAACAACTATCCTAGGGATGGAACCTGCCTTTACTGAGACCAACGAGTCACAAAGCTCGAGGCCATCTGGCCACTGTGGGTTTTCACTTGGCTCAAAAACCAATGTAACATCTTCCTTAAAGGGCTTAGCCTGTACTTTGCATGGAATAATAAGTGAGCTATGCCTGGCTATAGTGAATCTCTCATTTGTTGTTTTTACACGGTACTCATGTGCTTGTCCCAGACTAACTGTTTTTATGAAAGTGGCAGCTTTATTGCGCTTAAGGTGGGGAAAAGCTAGTCTAACCGATTTCAAGAGCTTTTCTGTATCCCCTGTTTGTGACTCATTAGAGAGGCTATCTAACACAAGACGCTCAATGACATTAAACCCTATGATAGGACACTGTTGCTGGTCACCTTTTAGTACTAATACTGGTACAAGTAGCCCTGGATCATTAGCACCAAGTTTAAATGGTATCTCAAGCCATCCTACATAAGGCATATTCGTTCCATTAGCTGCCACAATATTGAGAGTGTTATCAGGGTCAATAAGCTCATTCACATTTTTCAATGACACGTCAGGTAAGTTTGTTTGTTTCCATAACTCATCATCTACAGCACACACCTGGGACCCCGAGTCCCAGAGTGCTTCAACCCTTTTGTTACCCAAAAAGCACCGAATAAGACATTTCTTCTCCACTAACTCCCTGACCGAAGGTAATTTGCCACACTGTTTCTTATCTGTACGCTCGACAAATGACTGCTTATGTCTCTTCTGAACGGGGCCACATGTGTGGGGCTTACATTCCATTTTCATAGCACCATTGTAACACTGGGACCTATCTGTCTCTGTGGTCACACCATGTCCCACTGGGGTAACCCTTTCTAGTTCAAAGCATGGTTCCTGGCTGAGTTCTGTGTTTTGCAGCCTGCTCTGAAATGTTCACTACTTCCACATTTAAAACAGTGCTGACAATATTCTTCACCTGTCTGAATACAAGAATAACACCTGGGCTGAGGGCGACGGGGCATGTAGTACTGCTGAGGAGCGAACCGCTGCTGGAACTGTGCTGCCCCCCTCATCGGCCTGGGACCTGGTGCTGGGTGGTACTGCTGAAGAGCTGATGGGGAGTGCTCGGTGTAGTAGTGCCTGGCTGGTGGGTCTACCTGATATGGTGAAGGTGGAGTGAAGACGACCTGTTCAGGGTAGTGGTCAGGCAGGCGTTTAGGTCCTCCGCTGGTGGGCTGAGAAGTGGCTGTTGGTCTCTGAATAGTCTCTTTGATCTGGGACACTTCTGCCCGCAGCTCCTTTAAAAGCATCATCTCTGACCTCATCTCTTTGATCTCTGAAAGGAGTTCATTCGGCACAGTAACAGTATTCTGCTTTAAGACTGTCTTCTTCCCAATCGGGACTGGTGTGTCATCTAACTGGACAGTGTTCAGCGTTGTCACCCGTGCAGCAGCATTTTTCTTTTTTTCCTGTCGCTCTTTTTCATTTGCACATGCCATGTTTAATTTTTCTAACAGGACTTCATCTGATGTGGTGGTTAGCAGGAGGAAAGGTTGCATGTCACTCTTTACATTGTCACTCTGTAACCCCGTCAGAACTGTGTGCAGGAATAAACTCTGGACCAACGTGGGATCATACTTCACCCCTGATTCTTGAGATGCAAAAAGAATCCTTTGACGAAGGTCCATTGCACGCAGTAGAAATTTCTGTGGGGACTCTTTATTAGTCTGCACTTCCGATGAGAGCTGCTTGTACAATTCAGTGGCTCCTCTCTCTTGATAGTGAGATCGGAGAATCCTTCGTAAAGAAGGTAGGGTGAGATTTTCTTTCCCTTCGAGGTAGCTTCTCAACTGCAGACCTGGTGTTATGGCACAAACCACCGCATCGATGATCTTATCCCCCTGGTAGCCTTTACTGAGCCCACTTTCTATCTGTCTGACCAAATTAGGAAATGTGAGTTTATCTTTTTGTCCCAGTTCACCTATTTGTCCAGATATTTTGAAATCTTTGCACCAGGGGGCAGTGTCTGGGGGCACTATGCTTCTCTTTCGCACTGCATCCCGACCTTTTTCACTTGGTTTGGCTATTCCTAGTTCAAAATCTTTTATACTTTCCATCAAGTCCTTTACACGTAGCAAACCTGACATTCCTCCATCTTCTAGCTCTAATTCAGCTCTTTCAATGTAGGTTGACACAATATTAATTAGTTGGCCTCGAGTCTTTCCTGTAAGTTGCTCTCTTTCCAGTCCAGATATTTGGATTTCAGCACATAACTCTGACAACTGTTGAAAATTCAGTCCAAATAACTTGCCTTTGATGTCCAACTGTAATTCCTCCAACGCCATTTTCAAGAGGGTAGACGCAGTTCAACTGGCCGGATTCACTTCAAAGTCTTCCAGTGCCCTCTAGTGGTGGCTGTACGCACAGAGATGCAACCAGAGCACATGTAGAAACAAACCAGTAAACGGCGACGCCTCTCCGACTGGTTTGATTGGGGATATTCGGCGCGAGCTTCTACCCACGGCGAGTAGACAACACTCAAACGCAAATATCCCAGCGGTGCCTCCAAAATGTTGCGCTCTCCACTATAGTAAGGGAGATACGGTGTTGTGGGATCCAGAAAAAAAACACAAGACAAGCAATGTGATACGTCTTGACTCAACAGTGGTTTACTTCGAATGCCCCGATCTAATGCAAACGTATGCGCACAACAATTTCCGGTCCAACGATCTAAATCGGTCCGACACGAAACACTAACCGAAGCAGGCGTTCCATGTTTAAATAAACATTTTCGATATATATCATTTGTAAACCAATAGAACTACGCGAATGTAACCAAAATAGGAAATAAGATAATTTACAACCTGTCACACAATGGTCCAACTTCACATTTTGAAGTAGACAAAGACCATGGCCAGAAGATAGTGAAGAATACATTTGAAAAGCCATAAGTCGGGCCTTTAATATCACAATTCTTTTTAAGAAAAGTAGATGTTTACCTTGTCGGTCATTTTACAGCAACAGTCCATCAACAAAACAGTTGTGGAATAGATCATCATCTGAAATGAGTCATTTGAGCATGCAATGATGAGCAATGTTGCTGTTCCTGTCTCTTTTCGCACAATGGGGTGTGCCTGCTGATGTCAAGACAATGTAGTTCACGGTTCTTCCTGGTTGAGAGTGTGATTTTCTGGAGGTAATTCCATAGGTGGTGGGGATTCTGCACCGATCTGCTTTCTGTTTTATTATACGTCTGTCTGGGTCACTCGACATGAAACATTTTAAAAGCCTTTCACAACATTCAACATCCAATAAGTGACCCAGAACCACATTGTGTTTACTAGTTCTATATCAATCAATAAATCAACGGATCTGTCAATCACACTTTATTAAAAAAAAAACACATTAACACCACAGGGCGGCCCAGTAGGCAAGTGGTTAGCATGCCGAATTCACAGTGCAGAGGTCATGAAATTGATTCCCGCTTCGGCCTCTCTGTGTGGAGTTTGAATGTTCTCCCTGGGCCCGGGTAGGTTTTCTCCGGGTCCTCCGGTTTCCTTCCACATTCCAAGAATGGCATGGCAAGTAAGTTGAACCTTCGAAATTGTCTTTCGGTGTGAGAGCGAATGGTTGTTTGTCTCTGTGTGCAATGCAATTGGCTGGCAACTAATTCATGGTGTCCGCCGATGGCTGGGATAGTCTCCAGCACCCCTTGTGACCCTCGTGACGATAAAGCGGTCAGGATGAATCAATTAACACAATAAAATGCAACTTTCCATTGTAAAGTTCAGTCTCATTCTGCCACTCGTCCATACAGAAAAACACACATGCACATACATATACAAATGTGTTAAAAACAACAACTTCATGATTGGTGGCTGGGCACAGAGAATGAAGAATGAAGAAACACCATCTCAAGGACATTTTTCTGTCCCATCTGACCCTGGGTCCAAATATGTGCAGCCTTTGAGCTGATTCACAGTCAAGTTTACCCGTTCAGATAATTAACAGTTATCAGATAAGCTACTGCTCTTTGTATGTATAGTCCACAAAGGAAAGCCTTTGTCCCCGCCAACGTGCCTCCTCCTACCAAAACCAATGTTTCTTAAAATCATGATGATAAATGTCAAAATAAGTCATAATTAAAATGTACGTTTTGCATGGAGCCCCCATAGCTATAATAATATATTTAACTAATGCAAAGAGAAAACCAAAAGGTACTCAAGGAAAATCCATTCATCCATTACCTATCCCGAGTGTGCTGCAGCCTATCCCAGTGGACTTTGGGTGAGGGGCGGAGTATATTCTGGAACTAGTCAACAGCCAATTGCAAGGAAAATCCTGTGAGATTGACATTTACTTATCACTGGTGCTGCAGAGCCCGGCACATCAGACCCACATGATCTAGTTTTTAACACTTGCTTAAATATCTAACCACCATGATCACATTTCAACAAGTCTTCATTTTTTTGTGTTATTTATTTCTAGTACGCGTTCTATGTGTTGAAGTGTCAACTTTACTGCATGTACCACTGTCTCATGGGTAACATTGTAACAAAAAGCATTTCCTTGTGTGCACTTTGCCTAAGATTAAGATTTTTACCTTGATTTTGTTGATTTTATCTGGCAAATGCTTCAATCTGAATGATATTTTTTTCAGACTATACAAAGCTAGCTGAGGCCAACACTCATTACCCAAATGAGCTTATGTGCTTAGAAGTAGGTGAGATTTATATACTTTAACGTGACATATGTACTTGTTGGGTGGTTCACTGAAAGCCTCGCTAATCCTTTCAGCTCTACGTACTTTGTCAGCTAGATAGTGTACAAGAGCACGCAACAAGACATTTCTTCAAACATACCGGCGAGCTGTGGATTCATTTTTTCATCTATGACTCCTGGAAAGGATATGTCAAAATGGATTTATGTCAAAATGGACATTCATCGGATTTAACTATGCCTGTGTCATCTGAAGGAAACAGGTACAGCGGAAGGCTGAAGACCTTGGCTATTCTTTGCATCATTCCCCACTGGATGCACGTTTGCCATGTCATCAAGATGAAGTCTGTGTAAGCTGATCATTATAAATATCCAGAATGGGATGCTCACCATCCAAAGGAAACAATTTGGTGACTCTGGGCTCTTTGAGGCGTGGAAGAATGTTGCCCCTTGCGCCCCAAGAGCAGCCCAGAGAAGCTCGTTATAAAAATCTCGACCATAAGTGTACTGCAGCCACTGATGGTGACACGAAAGACAAAAAGATAAGTGGACATAAACAGGAATTTCATAGGAATGTAGATACGCCACCCCAAGAAGATACACATGCAACTGTGCCTGCCCCAGAGGTACTTGACAAGGACACATTGAAGGGACAAAGAATGGAGAACAGCACAGTGATGCAGAAAAAAGACAAAACTCGGGTCAAGCAGGAAGATGCGGACAGAAAGTTGGGGAAAAAAACAAGAAGAAGTTCCAGGGGTGTTAAAGTGCTGAAAAAGAAAGAAAAGGAAATGCCGAAAATTGATTTCCCAGAACCTCTGGTAAAAGCTCACCAAGCTGCTTATGCTTTTTTAAATCCCAGCATAACCAAATATGATGCTGTACTTGGTGTGCTGGAACAAGTAACTCAAACTCAAAGATTTCTGCAGCCAATGGTTTCATTCATGACTTTGCGTTTTGAAGAAATTATTCAAGCCTTGGAAGAAACTGTTGAGCAAGGAGAGAAAATGCTAAAAGAAAACGGAGAACATTTTGCTTGGCCAACTCAAGTGAAAAAACTCTCATTTGCTGCACCTTTCAAATCTGGCACAGCTATTGAACACCCACCTGATTTGTTGCAGCAGTTGCTTCAATACACCACACAGAGAATGCAAAATGTGAGTCTGACAGTTGGAGGAATTGGGGACTCGGCTCTCGAGGAGGCGGTGGAATACTTTGCTTCAGTCTCAGAACTTTTAGAAGAAAAGCTGAGAGTCAAACGTGCAGTGGAGACAAGGATATTGCGACTCACATCTCGCATTGAATTGGCCTCTCTTCGCAAACTTGGGCCAGAGGATTCGGCACTCTTTAGTGAGGACAGTGGTATTGGGGCTGAATGTGAATCTCTCGCTGGATCGGAAAAGCACCATAGGCGTGTGAGTTGTGAATCTGGCAGCACAAATAGAACCACTTCCTTCAGTCCGATGGAATCTACCTCTGTGACAGGTGGATTGGCAAAAAAGCTCCCAAATCAAATCAGTCCAAGTGCTTCCCTCACTTCGTTAAACTCATTAGCTTCGATGTGCACAATGATGGCCAATGTTCAGGGGGACTCATTCCTGGGATCAGTCTCTTTGGATGATGGCGAAGAAGATGATGATGAAGATTATAAGATGAATGAAGAAACTGGAAAATGGCAACTCAGTATGAGAAAACAATCAAATTCTTCACTTGTCAATTGTGATCAACAAAAGCCACAGCGTTTACCCTCCAAGCGCGTAGAAAATGTGAAAAACATAGATGTGACGATCAAAATGAGAAATTCTATTAGTAGCAAAATGCAGTCTGTTCACCCACCCAGTGCTGGTGCCAAACCAAAAGCAGCTAGTAGTCCAAAAACGGGTAAAGTTCATTGGAATGACGAAAAAGGACCGTCTCTAAAGAGATCTCAAACAACTACTCGAAGAAGTATGGTGAAAACAACCCCGCTGGCAAAAGAGAGGCGTTCCCGTTCTGCAGAATTCCAGCGAAACAAAGCGGAGGACCCTGCTTCGTCTGATCTGGAAAAGTCTCTGAAAAATAACAGCCAGAAATTGCAGAAAATAAACAAAAGCAAGGAAATCACAAAAGGAAATACAAAGACACAATCATTTACACTAGACCGGAAAATTTCACAAGTTGTGTCTTCAAAAGTGACCCCAAAATGCTCATCTTTGGAGAACGATGGCAATCTACGTGACAGGGTAGCCCAGATGAAGTGCATTACCAAAACCTTTGGACCAACCACTAATACGGAGGAAGATGACAAACAAAAAGTGAAGGACGCACAGAAAGGCCTTATTAAAGCAATACCACCTCCGAGCCCCCCCTTATCACCAAGACCACCATCAGACCTGTGTAGAGGCAGACATTCGGTCAAAAAACTCATAGATACCTTCAGTCAAGGGATAGAAGAGATGGACAGCCCGAAAGATTTGGGGCCACTTAGGGGGGTACGGAAGTGTGGTGTTCCAGTGTTACCAGGTTTAGGAAATGTCACAGATTTCCTTAGCACCGGGAGGACGAGCTGTAGATCTCTGAGTACTTCATCAGGAAAGACTGATCCTTTAGATCTGGATAGTCTCCCACCACCCCCATTAGAAGTTTTAATGGACAATTCGTTTGAAAGTGTCATTTCAGGCAGCGGAGGAGTTGGAGGGGCGATAAAATCGGTGAAATCACCTATGGTTAAAAGGGCTGGTCTGTCCCGACGACTACGGGCATCCGTTAAATCTGGACCGGTGTTACCTAGCAAAGGAGGTGTGCCTCATTGTTCTCAGGGATTTTTTCCTTGTGACTCAGATAATCCAGTTACAACAAACCAGACAATTGTCAGTCAACCAGATGTGAAAACAGACATTGACAATGTAAAACAAAAACAACCC
This sequence comes from Hippocampus bargibanti, assembly GCF_051943395.1. NCBI lineage: Eukaryota > Metazoa > Chordata > Actinopteri > Syngnathiformes > Syngnathidae > Hippocampus > Hippocampus bargibanti. The sequence continues at coordinate 20,222,346 of NC_142742.1, read as the reverse complement.
ACTCTGTTGCAGCAAGCCAGAAGAAACAGGAACTTAAAACACGCATCAGATTCACATTCAGATATATCTTCAACAAATTATGAAGCTGCATGCCAATCTGCCAGTCAAGAGTACTCAATAACTATTGAGGAGACTGACAACCTCTTAATGGGTGCAGTAAACACTACAGTCTCTCAAGTGCCTCCCTCATCTGAAACCAGTAATCAGCCACTTGCCACTTCACTGCTGTCTAAGGGGCGGATTTTGCCATCTACACCGACCGCTTCAACGTCTTCCCAAAGAAGACTACCAAGTCCCCACAATTTTAAAAAGTCACAATCGCCGCCATCTTCAGCCACTCCCCCGGTAAACAGAAGCCCCATTACTCCACCAGAAGGTCAACGAAGCCTCCCCAGTCCACCCGTTTCGCGGCACAGCATTTTAAACTCAATCTACCCTTTGAAAGCACCATCTCCACCCGCTTCCCCAAAAGTGCAACGGTGGTCAAAAGAGAAAAGCACCGATGAATCTATTCAGTTGACCAGCAATATACGTTCTGTTTTCTGCCCGGTTTCTGCATCCCTGTTCGAGGCCCGGCCCTTTAGATCCTCTCAACTGTCTGAAGCCTGGACTTCAGTTGGAGGCCCTCTTCTCTCAAATACCTGCGGCAAACGTGGCAGGTATTCTGTGTCAGTGCAAGGACCGCAGGCTTTTTTTCACCGAAGTCTTTCAGAAAGAAGACCAAGTTTGAACCTTCCACCTCAATCCCCAGTCATCTCAGCGGCTGGGAGCTGCGGAAGTGAGCCTGCAATATTCACACAAGGGTTAGATTTATTTATGTATTCATGTAGTTATGTATATTTATTAATGTATTTATGTCTATTTATTAATGTATGTATGTATGTATGTATGTATGTATGTATGTATGTCTGTCTGTCTGTGTCTGTCTGTCTGTCTGTCTGTCTGTCTGTCTGTCTGTCTGTCTGTATGTATGTATGTATGTATGTACGTATGTATGTATGTACGTATGTACGTTTGTATGTATGTATGTATGTATGTATGTATGTATGTATGTATGTATGTATGTATGTATGTATGCATGTATGTATGTATGTATGTAAAGAGTTTGAGGGTTCTTTTTATTTGTAAGTAGGTTCGTTGTCAGATCTCCCAGGCAGGTGACAAGCAGAGCTTGATCGTGGAGTGGAGTTGAGCAAGTCGTGCCGTGATGTCCGTCCGACGCCCGGCATGAGCCGGGCGTGCCTGTGCGGGGCTTTGCAAGTCTCTTTGAGTCTGTGAGTCCGAGATGAGTCTGAGATGATTCTGCCCCGTGGTTCGCCCAATCTCTCTGTCCCGCGTCAGCTCCGTTTATACAATTTTCAAGCGTGTGCTATGCGTCAGGGTGAGACGCACATCAAGGAGATCAAGGAATTGAAAGACATGAAATGGTTGAAAGGCGCACTTCAAAATCATACACACGTGTGACGCCACAGGGCTCCCCTCAGCTGGGATCGGTCAAGTCGGAGAATCGATGAGGGATTGTGAGGACGAAGGTGCGTGGGGTTGGCCATGCTGCCGGGCACGGACAGGCCGGTCATCGGCGACGGTGGCGATGATCGCGCTGCCATGGCGCTCTGCAGGACGCTGAGGAAGAACGCTGACGTCGGCGGCCGAGTCGGCCATGAAGCGTCTTCCCGAAGTCCGATCGTGGACATAAGCGATGTCCGACGATGTCCGATCGTGGACATATACGATGTCTGATCGTGGACATAAGCGATGTCCGACAATGTCCGATTGTGGACATATACGATGCAGCTAGTTGCAGAGTCGCCAGGCGAATTGGACGATGTTGGCCATCAGGGTGCGGCAGGTTTCACGGTGGGGTCAGTGTCCTCCATCTAACCCTGTTTTGTGCATCGTCTTCTCTCACACAAGCAACCTTCACATCTTCATTCACAACATCGATAAATATCCTCTTTGGTCTTCCTCACGGTCTTCTTCCTTCCTTCCTTCCTTCCTTCCTTCCTTCCTTCCTTCCTTCCTTCCTTCCTTCCTTCCTTCCTTCCTTCCTTCCTTCCTTCCTTCCTTCCTTCCTTCCTGACATCTTTCTCCCAATATATTCACTCTCTCTCCACTGCACATGTCCAAACCATCTCAGTCTGGCCTCCCCGACCTTCTCTCCAAAACCTCTAAGATGAGTTCTCCCTTTGATATACTCATTCCTGATCATATCCAACCGGGTCACTCCCAAAGAAAACCTCAACATCTTCATCTCTTCTATCTCCAGCTCTGCTTCCTGTCTTTTCTTCGGTGGCACTGTCTCCAGTCCAACATCATGGCTGGTCTCACCACAGTTTCATACACCTTTCCTTTCATCCTTGCTGAAACTCTTCTATCACACATCACACCTGACATTTTTCTCCCGCCATTCCAGCCTACCTAAAATCTTCCTCCTTCTTTATCTCTTCTCCCTGTAACCTCACTCTTCTACTTTGGTCCCTCTACTTCACACACATATATTCTGTCTTGCTGCGACTGAACTTAAGTCCTCTCCTTTCCAGGGAAAACCTCCACCTCTGTAGTTTCTCCTCACCTGTTCGCTGCTCTTACTAGAGATCACAATGTCATCTGCAAACATCATTGTCCAAGGAGATTCCCGCCTCACATGGTCTTTCAGCCTGTCCATCACCATAGCAAATCAGAAGAGGGTCAGAGCTGACCCCTGGTGAAGTCTCACCTAAACCTTGAATTCCTCTGTCACAACGACAGCACACCTCACAACTGTATTACAGTCATCGTACATGTTCTGCACAGCTCTGACATACTTCTCTGTCACTCCAGACGTCCACATTCAATACCACAGTTCTTCTCTGGGCACCCTGTCACATGCTTTCTCCAGATCTATTAAGACACAATGCAGTTCCCTCTCACCTTCTCTGTACTTCTCTATCAGCATGTTGTACTCTTTTTTTTTGGCATGAAATCATACTGGTGTTCAAAAATACTCACTTCTGCTCTTCGTCTAGCTTCAACTAGACTTTCCCATTGTTTCACTGAATGGCACATCAACTGATAATTAGGGTTGAAAATTGGTTGTTTACTTACCTAATGATTTCATTGATCCATTCCTCATACATTGCAAATGAGTGAGTGATGTTGTCACACGCATGAAGTCTATTTTTAGTATGAACGCTTCCAGTATAAACAAAGAAATGTTGTTATATTTCCCATAAAAAGCTAATCCTGGAGCTGCTTGCCACACTACAAAAGGGAATACTTCTTGGAGTGTACTTTCAACAGTGAGTTCTTTATTGTAATTCTAAATACAGTGTGATATTTATTCACGATAGTTGCTCATGGTATTTTGGTACATTGCCAGACTTCTGTAGTCTGGGATCGATTCCCATTTAGTGATGGTATGGATGCAGTTGTGTATGGTCATTTGTCTCCACATGCCTGCTGCGACTGACTGTTTCAGGTGTAGTCTGCCTTCCACATGAAGTCAGCAACTCCCCGTTGCGGATTATCCTATTCAGGATAAGTGGTGTTGAAAATGGATGGATAAAATCAGTTGAATAAGAAAAGAACCGTGTATTGCATCATAAAAAAAAAAACCTTGATTGTTTTCATGAATGTTTTGGCGTGTGGTGATATTGGGTTGAATCTATGACTACACTGATGTAGTGTTGAAGCACAACAAAGAGTTGACATTCTATTACATTGACCTTATGCCTCAGTATTCAGGCATACTGTATACATATTTGATTATATGTTGCAATAATACACACTTTATATTTTTCTGTTGTTATTACAGACTAGATGACGAACCAGCCAGAAAAGAAGAATCATGGAGTAGTCAATCAGAATTCAGAGGAATGCCACGTTCGGCATCTCACCCCGATCTTTATGTTGTTGGACAGGCCTTGCACACAGACTAAATTGGCCTGTGAAGTGCCAGCAGGATTATAGATTAACAGGTTTTAGAAAGGATTTAAGATGTTGCTTCAGCGGTACGAGTGGAGTAACTAACCTTGCTGCTACTCTGACAATGTTTGTGTACATTATTTGAGCAAATGCCATTTGAGCATGATCTTTTCTTTTTGTTTGAGTAAATATCCACTTCATCAGGTACTTTTTGAAGTGAAGATTTGTAATCATTTTACCTCATCATACAGATACTTCTTAGAAATGTAACATACATTTTTGTCCAAGTACGTTTTTTTAAATGATTGAAAATAATGCTTAAAATAATTTTCATAAACATATTCAAACATTTGTTAATATGATCACCTCATCAGTTGTTTGTACTGTGTTTATCAATAATGATGTGCACAATGTTCGCACTCCAACTTGATTACATGCAGAGCCCTCCACTTGGAGATCTGCAGGTCATGCAGTGCATTATGGATAAGGGACTCTTTGGCTACAAATGTTTCCTTCGCACTATAAAAAAAACTAATATTTTTTGGAAACAAAATAACACACTTTTTCCCATTACAAATTAAGCAAAATTTACAAGCAGAGTTTGTGAGTAAATTCTTAATATTCATTCATTCATTCATTCATTCATTCATTCATTCATTCATTCATTTTCCAAGCCGCCTTATCCTCACTCGGGTCGTGGGGGTTGTCGGAGCTTAACCCATCCATCTTCGGGCGGCAGGCTGGCATACCCTGAACCGTTTGCCAGCCAATTGCACAGCACAGAGAGACGAACAGCCATCTACATTCACACGTAGGGAACATTTGAAGTGTTCATTCAGCCTGCCATGCATATTTTTGGACTGTGGGAGGAAACCAAAGGACCAGGAGAAAATCCACGTAGGTTCGGGTAGAACATGTAAACTCCAGAGCCGGAGCGGAATTGAACCTGCACTGTAAAATCGATGAACTGCTTGACTATTGGGCTTCCAATTCTTAATATACTAAATGGTTGAAGAACAAACATAACCTTTAGATTGGAGGATGGCCAGCTCCTGAGACAGACTTCTCCTGGTGTGTGTAAATAGTAAATTGCTGTTGTCAAGTGGAAGCTTCGAACCCTCAAAAGCAATAATTTTTGTCTCCTTTTGAAGATACCAATAATAAACTTGTACACTCTATTGTCACGTTTCTGTTTGCGACCAACGGGTGGCACTGTCGAGCCCTGCCTGCAGCTGTACAGGTGTGGGTCGTTTTAATCAGTGGCAGTTGAAAGGACTACCGGCATGACCATTGAGTGTTGGGTCATTGTTTGTTTCATCTTGTCATGTACTCATGTTTTTTCGATGTAAAGGTTTCTTCAGCCGTCATCTGTACTTCATTTGTAAGAATGAGAGCTTACACAGACGTACTCATGGGTTTGTTTGACACATTGGACCTTTCTGTTCTGACGACTTTGTTTTTTGAGATTTTGTTCCTGCTGACTTTATTTAAAGGACAACAGACACCTCCCACTGACTTCCACTGACCACATTTTACAAAATTTCCACCGCATATAGCGATATTTTTATTTTTTGAAATTTGCGTTGAATATGCAAGGGGCCTTGTTTTCGAGTTTATGAAGATGCCGGAAGTGTCGTATTTTTAAGGGACCCTCTGACGCAGGCAGGTTTGTTGACATTGTGGATTAAGCGGGAAAGTGATACACGGGTGATTTCTAGTGCATTTATGGTACTGTGATTAGTCTGAAAACACTGTGTTGAGCGCGAAATTAGAAGGAAAACTACACGAATAACGTGATGAATTGTTGTGTGGCAGCCAATTGCGGTAACACGCATACAGAAGGTGTAAGTTTCCACAAATTCCCAGAGGACAAAGCAGCCATTTGGGATATATATATATATATATATATATATATATATATATATATATATATATAGAAAGAAGGAACATGAGATATATACAGTAAAGTCTCGTTATATCGATATCGGATATATCGATAGTCCCGGTTATATCGATACTATTTCTATGCACGCACGGAGAAAATTACACGCAAACAGGGTCGGATATATCGATAGTCCCGGTTATATCGATATTTTTTCGGCCTCCCTTGAATATCGATATAACGAGACTTTACTGTATATATATATATATATATATATATATATATATATATATATATATATATATATATATATATATATTGTGATGTCATGAGAGGCTGTGTCCTGGAGGGCAAATACATCCCCCTAAGATGGCTCCACCCAGAGAGAGTCTTGGCCCCACCTGGTGGAAGGCAGCAATTAAACCCACACACCTGCGGCTGATCAGGACTTGATTGGAAAGCAGGGCTCTTAAGGCAGAGAGCCTCTGAGTGTGCAGCTTGAGGGAAGACAAGCTCGATTGCTGTGCTCTGTGGAGAAGTTGATTGCTGCGTGGAACTCATTGCCAGTTGGGACCACATGACTGGACACTGGATTTGAACCTAGCTAAGGTGGCTAGGCTACATGACGAGGACGTCAAGAGGGGTGAGGCCTAGAGACTCTTGTAAAGAACTCCGTCTTCAGTTTTACCTCAGAAGAGACTTTATTTGGATTTAAGTAGCAGAAGAGACTTTATTTGGATTTAAGTATCAGGAGAGACTTTATTTTGACAAGTATTGGAAGAGACACTATTCGAACCTTTGTTGCTTGTGAATTCCCCCTGGAACCCTTGATTAAAACCTTTTGTTTGTATCCAAACCTGTCGTCCATTGCACTTCTTGTCCCGTCTCGCTGGGAGCTAGCCTCTCATGATATCACTATATATATATATATATATATATATATATATATATATATATATATATATATATATATATATATATATATATATATATATATATATATATATATTGGATTGGGTTTGCCTTTATTAGTCTTGCAGTGGAGAAATTTCACCGCAGCAAAGTTATGAAAGAAATGAAAGTAGAAAAGCAAAATACAGGAGCTGCTGGAAAGGCAGCCACTGTCGCGGCGCCGTATTGAAGTCAAAAGAACAATAAAAAAAACTAAATAACATGACAACACAAAGACACAGAGAGACATTCATTCTTAAGCACTTTCTGTACCCTCTTTGTACTCTCTTTTTAGCTGCCACAATTTCATTTTACCCATCATTTCATTATTGAGAAAACCAGACTGAAATTATTGCATTGCATGTTTGTTTAGTTCGCAAGTATTACATTTGTTGCAGCATTTCAGAGCACGTACACCAACAACTGCATATGTTGTTAGGAACTGCACGGATCACATCAGCTTGTTTGCAATTGCAGGCAGGTGTCAAAGTTTCAGCAATTTTTTTTTTCTGACACAACCATGATTCTATGTTTCTCAGATTGTCATGCATAATGCATGGTCTGAGAGAGAAAATGCAAAGCCGAATAAATCTAAACATTCACAGTGGAA
>NC_142742.1:16932500-17010000 GCF_051943395.1 Hippocampus bargibanti | reverse complement strand
GTTTTCCTCTTCCATGGACTTCAAGTTGGACTCCATAGTGGTGATCTGAAAAGAGATGACCAGAATGTGTCAGTCGATCAGCTGGGATCAATGGGAACGCTTGAATATGCTACCTGAGTTCTGAGTTTGATCATGTCTGCTTCCACTTGTGAATTTGAGTCATTTAAGTCTTTGATTTCTTCATCCAGATGTTTGAGCTCCTCGTCGTGATCCAACCCTGCAGAGCAGCAATTCTCACATTAGCGCAAGGGCCCAGCAAGAGTCTAAAATATGACAGCAGATTTCATATTTGATAGGGATCATTAAAATGACACATTAAAACTGTGCAGGGATGAATTATGAAGGACATTATGAGACAAGATCTTCACCGCTCTGAAATATTTGACATTGATCATTTTAGTCAATTAAAGGATGAAAGAATTGCAAACAACTTTGGCTTATGAGCTTCTCTTATCATTTATGAGCCTCTAAAATTCAGCAAAGGCTAAAGTTAAGTGTCAGCTCAGTTAATCAACGTGAGAATTATGTAAAGGCAGCTACAGTAGTGGTTTGGGTGTCACTCCTATGTGACATTATATTCTACAAGTATCATCAACACATTTGGAAAGTCCAGATAGTAAATGTACAGTAAGTCATGTTGGTACCATTGCTGCTGCGTTGCTGCTTAATTGTGAGCATGTCCATTCCAGAGAGCCTGGCTTTCCTCATGGCAGAGGTGGCACGCGGACAGCCTGACAGACTGGCAAAGCAGTGACATAGGACATTTGGTACACATTCTGCAACTCAGTCAAACATACACCACTGCAAAAGCTATTATTACACGTCAAGCGATTGTTACACCACATTATCGATCTAGAAATACTGTCTGCTCATGTTGTAAAAATGCGACCCTTTCAGTAGGCACTATGTATTGCCATGAGTTTGACACCCGTGCTCTCGTAAGTTTTATTATTCACTAAGGAGGCATGCATTTTCTAAAGTTCATTTTGTTCAGCAGATGTAGATGTAATATCTCATCTAATTTTCTCATCAAAAAAATGATTGCTATCATTTAATTTGATACATTTTTGATTATTTACTCATAACTCAAGTTTTATGGGTCTGGGGTAATGTGAGGTGCAAGTGGGGACGGCTGTACAAAAGGCAAATGCTGCCCCCTCGTGGAAGGGGTAAAACATTGCCAGAGGTCTGACCAGAGCTTTATCAGCACCCCCCGCAAGAAAAACCAAAACCCAAACAAATTCGGGAATTGTGCTCCAAGATATATTTTCAATTCTCGAATAAATTCAGGAATGTCAGTGAATGAGTTAATATAGCATATTTGTATATGTACATGTCTTGTCAATGTGTTTGGTGTGGTGAAGGACCACAATTATACTTTGCCATCCATAGCGACTGGAGTGGACTGTACATGTTGTTTGTCGGTCGTAAGGCATAACCGTTCGCTCACACTCACATTCACCCCTATTGACGATTTTGAGTCTTCAAAAAAACCCAATGTGCATATTTTGGGTATGTGGCAGGAAGCCACAAAAACAACAACAACAACAACAACAACAAATTATAGAAACTCTGCACAATAAAGTCAAAGCTGAGAGTCAAACCCTGAGGTGTCAAACTATGAAGGCTTAAGAACTTGTCTGTAATGGTATAAGACAGTCTTAGACAAATAAAAAAGGGTATCTACTTACTATCTTAGTTAGATTAGTGTTAAGTTACAATTAATGCAAAGTTGGTTGAAATAACTTGGTGATTTGATTCAACAGATGTTCTAATAAAGAATTGCATTTGTGGATTTATCAAAAAAAATAAAAATAATTAAACAGTACCTTCGGTGTGTCAGGAAACTGCCACTGACATGACCCGAGCCGTCGCAGCCCGGCGTGGGACAGGACATTCCCTCCGTCTTGCCAGACTTCCATGTGAACTGGATGCCATTTAGGTAGCCATCCTTTTGTCTCTTCGCAGCTATGGGACATCCTGATGCACTTCTGTGGGATGCATACTTTCCTGTCACATGACCCTGACCATCACAACCAGGGACAGGACACCTGCCGGGTCAAGAGTCAAGCACAGATAACATATGCTAATAGTTCTATTGATCCACATTGTTCCATCACAATTATATTGATTACATTAGACCTTCGCGGTCATGTGTTGCACATTGCAATGGCACAGCTGTATTGCTATGCATAATCCGATTGGCTATAGCCTCTACTACTCGATTGTCCTCTTATGAAGCAAACAGAACACCATGTACAGTGACATTTAGACAACTAATGATTTTAGTTTCTCTCAATGTAGTGTCACATCCCATAGTGTTGATAAGATTGCTTGTTTCACCTCCTTCCAGGTTGTTAATAGAATGGCCATCAGAAACCACTTAACAATAGATGAGAAGGTTTCTTCAGCCGTCATCTGTACAAAAGTGAAGGTTTCGGACGTTTCGCCTCCTATCCAAAAGACTTCGTCAGCGAACTAAAGTCTGACTGGTCGTATCGGCCCCATTTATATATCCCTTCACTTTTGTACAGATGACGGCTGAAGAAACCTTCTCATCGATGGACCACTCCTGTACGACTGAGAGCTTACACAGACGCACTTAACAATAGGTTAATGCTTTGGTCTAATCACGGCAACTTTTTTAAAACAGTGTTTTGTGGGTCTTTATCCTGCTAAAGGACCCCTGACTTGCTGGCGAGACCAATCTATCTGACAATACTGGTATTTTATTTAGCATGACTCTATAAACTTGAGATTTCATGTAGCACAGATGAGATCGCCTATGCTGGATTAAGCAAAGCAGCCTTCAAAGGATAACAGAGCCACCTAGATGTTTCATAACAACTATGTGTTTTAATAGTTGCACATGTGACAGGTTGTAAATTATCTTATTTCCTATTTTTGTTACATTCGCGTAGTTCTATTGGTTTACAAATGATATATATCGAAAATGTTTATTTAAACATGGAACGCCTGCTTCGGTTAGTGTTTCGTGTCGGACCGATTTAGATCGTTGGACCGGAAATTGTTGTGCGCATAGGTTTGCATTAGATCGGGGCATTCGAAGTAAACCACTGTTGAGTCAAGACGTATCACATTGCTTGTCTTGTGTTTTTTTCTGGATCCCACAACACTGTATCTCCCTTACTATAGTGGAGAGCGCAACATTTTGGAGGCACCGCTGGGATATTTGCGTTCGAGTGTTGTCTACTCGCCGTGGGTAGAAGCTCGCGCCGAATATCCCCAATCAACCCAGTCGGAGAGGCGTCGCCGGTTACTGGTTTGTTTCTACATGTGCTCTGGTTGCATCTCTGTGCGTACAGCCACCACTAGAGGGCACTGGAAGACTTTGAAGTGAATCCGGCCAGTTGAACTGCGTCTACCCTCTCGAAAATGGCGTTAGAGGAATTACAGTTGGACATCAAAGGCAAGTTATTTGGACTGAATTTTCAACAGTTGTCAGAGTTATGTGCTGAAATCCAAATATCTGGACTGGAAAGAGAGCAACTTACAGGAAAGACTCGAGGCCAACTAATTAATATTGTGTCAACCTACATTGAAAGAGCTGAATTAGAGCTAGAAGATGGAGGAATGTCAGATTTGCTACGTGTAAAGGACTTGATGGAAAGTATAAAAGATTTTGAACTAGGAATAGCCAAACCAAGTGAAAAAGGTCGGGATGCAGTGCGAAAGAGAAGCATAGTGCCCCCAGACACTGCCCCCTGGCGCAAAGATTTCAAAGTATCTGGACAAATAGGTGAACTGGGACAAAAAGATTAACTCACATTTCCTAATTTGGTCAGACAGATAGAAAGTGGGCTCAGTAAAGGCTACCAGGGGGATGAGATCATCGATGCAGTGGTTCGTGCCATAACACCAGGTCTGCAGTTGAGAAGCTACCTCGAAGGGAAAGAAAATCTCACCCTACCTTCTTTACGAAGGATTCTCCGATCTCACTATCAAGAGAGAGGAGCCACTGAATTGTACAAGCAGCTCTCATCGGAAGTGCAGACTAATAAAGAGTCCCCACAGAAATTTCTACTGCGTGCAATGGATCTTCGTCAAATGATTCTTTTTGCATCTCAAGAATCAGGGGTGAAGTATGATCCCACGTTGGTCCAGAGTTTATTCCTGCACACAGTTCTGACGGGGTTACAGAGTGACAATGTAAAGAGTGACATGCAACCTTTCCTCCTGCTAACCACCACATCAGATGAAGTACTGTTAGAAAAATTAAACATGGCATGTGCAAATGAAAAAGAGCGACAGGAAAAAAAGAAAAATGCTGCTGCACGGGTGACAACGCTGAACACTGTCCAGTTAGATGACACACCAGTCCCAATTGGGAAGAAGACAGTCTTAAAGCAGAATACTGTTACTGTGCCGAATGAACTCCTTTCAGAGATCAAAGAGATGAGGTCAGAGATGATGCTGTTAAAAGAGCTGTGTGCAGAAGTGTCCCAGATCAAAGAGACTATTCAGAAACCAACAGCCACTTCTCAGCCCACCAGCAGAGGACCTGAACGCCTGCCTGACCACTACCCTGAACAGGTCGCCTTCACTCCACCTTCACAATATCAGGTAGATCCACCAGCCAGGCACTACTACACCCAGCACTCCCCATCAGCTCTTCAGCAGTACCACCCAGCACCAGGCCCCAGGCCGATGAGGGGGGCAGCACAGTTCCAGCAGCGGTTCGCCCCTCAGCAGTACTACATGCCCCGTCGCCCTCAGCCCAGGTGTTATTCTTGTATTCAGACAGGTGAAGAATATTGTCAGCACTGTTTTAAATGTGGAAGTAGTGAACATTTCAGAGCAGGCTGCAAAGCACAGAACTCAGCTAGGAACCATGCTTTAAACTAGAAAGCGTTACCCCAGTGGGACATGGTGTGACCACAGAGACAGATAGGTCCCAGCGTTACAGTGGTGCTATGAAAATGGAATGTAAGCCACACACATGTGGCCCCGTTCAGAAGAGACATAAGCAGTCATTTGTCGAGCGTACAGATAAGAAACAGTGTGGCAAATTACCTTCGGTCAGGGAGTTAGTGGGGAAGAAATGTCTTATTCGGTGCTTTTTGGGTAACAAAAGGGTTGAAGCACTCTGGGACTCGGGGTCCCAGGTGTGTGCTGTAGATGAGTTATGGAAACAAACAAACTTACCTGACGTGTCATTGAAAAATGTGAATGAGCTTATTGACCCTGATAACACTCTCAATATTGTGGCAGCTAATGGAACGGATATGCCTTATGTCGGATGGCTTGAGATACCATTTAAACTTGGTGCTAATGATCCAGGGCTACTTGTACCAGTATTAGTACTAAAAGGTGACCAGCAACAGTGTCCTATCATAGGGTTTAATGTCATTGAGCGTCTTGTGTTAGATAGCCTCTCTAATGAATCACAAACAGGGGATACAGAAAAGCTCTTGAAATCGGTTAGACTAGCTTTTCCCCACCTTAAGCGCAATAAAGCTGCCACTTTCATAAAAGCAGTTAGTCTGGGACAAGCACATGAGTACCGTGTAAAAACAACAAATGAGAGATTCACTATAGCCAGGCATAGCTCACTTATTATTCCATGCAAAGTACAGGCTAAGCCCTTTAAGGAAGATGTTACATTGGTTTTTGAGCCAAGTGAAAACCCACAGTGGCCAGATGGCCTCGAGCTTTGTGACTCGTTGGTCTCAGTAAAGGCAGGTTCCATCCCTAGGATAGTTGTTAGTGTCCAGAACCCTACTAATCATGATATTAGGTTTCCAGTAAAGGCTATTATTGGTACAGTGCAGTCAGTAGGGTCTGTCTACCCAGCTAACATATTTAAAAGGGACCTTCCTTCAGCGGTTGTCAATGAGGTCCATGTCCAGAATACCACCATCGCTCTCAGTGAGCAGTGGGACCCCCCAATTGACCTTTCTCATTTGGACGAAGATAAAAGAAAGACCGTTCAGCAGATGTTGAGAGAGGAATCGACATCATTTTCCAAATCGGACGACGACATAGGGTGTGTGGAAAACCTACAAATGGACATTTTGTTGAAAGACACTGAGCCCGTTTCAAAGACATATATGTCTGTCCCAAAGCCAATGTACAGAGAGGTGAAAGATTATTTACAGGACTTGATAGCGCAGGGGTGGGTGGAAAAGTCCACTTCCTCCTACTCATCCCCTGTCGTCTGTGTCAGGAAAAAAGATGGTACACTGCGCTTATGTATTGATTACAGAGAGCTGAACCGGAAAACACACCCTGACCGGCACCCCATCCCACGGGTACAGGACGTGGTGGATAGCCTTGGGGGTAACACCATCTTCTCGCTGCTGGACCAAGGCAAAGCATACCACCAGGGGTTCATGTCCAAAAAGGAGCCGACACCTGACCGCCTTCGTGACCCCTTGGGGCCTTTATGAATGGATTCGAATCCCGTTTGGACTCATGAATGCACCAGCAGCGTTCCAGCGGTGTATGGAACAATGTCTGGAGGGGTTACGGGACGAAATATGTGTCCCCTATCTTGATGACATTCTTGTTTTCAGCGGGACATTTGACAACCACGTTGAGGACGTTAGACGAGTGTTGCGACGTCTCAGGGAAAATGGAATAAAACTCAAAGCCCGAAAGTGTGACCTCTTCAAGCCGGAAGTGAGGTACCTCGGCAGGATTGTCTCTGCTGAGGGGAGCCGAATGGACCCGGCAGATACAGCAGCAGTGCGTGCCCTGAAAAACAAGCAGCCAGGCACTGTCTGTGAGCTTCGAGCCATTTTGTGACTATTAAGCTATTATAGGCGATACATCAAAGATTTCTCTTGTATCGCTAGTCCCTTGTATGCTTTGCTTAAAGCCCCTCTGAATGTTGAGACTCAGCAGCATCAAAGAAAAAAATGGAAAGTGAGACATAACAGTGTGTCTTCCAACACACGTATTGAGTGGAGTGATGAGCATCAGTAGGTGTTAGAGCAGCTAATAGACTGTTTAGTTCAACCACCAGTTTTAGGTTTTCCTGACTTCGCGCATCCTTTCATTTTGCATACAGATGCCTCTAACCGGGGTTTAGGTGCTGTGTTGTACCAAAGACAAAATGGCAAACTTCGCGTGATAGCCTATGGCTCTCGGACATTAACTGCAGCTGAGAAGAATTATAACTTACACTCGGGCAAGTTGGAATTTTTGGCGCTTAAGTGGGCGATCACAGACAAGTTTCGTGATTATTTGTACTATGCACTATTCTTCACTGTGTATAGTGACAATAATCCACTCACTTATGTACTGTCGACTGCTAAGTTAAATGCAACTGGGTGCAGGTGGGTCGCAGAACTTTCTGATTTTAATTTTACTGTTAAATATCGTCCCGGTAAGGAAAATGTTGATGCAGACAGTTTATCTAGGATGCCCCTTGATATGGTAACATATATGGAAGGATGTACAAAAGAAATGTCATATGATGCTGTGAGTGCTGCCGTACAAGCGGTTGACCAACAGAACGAGTCTAGTGCAGCTTGGTCTATGGGAATCTCAGCTACGTGTGCCGAGGTGTCACTAAACACACAGATAGCCCCATTGACTGTTGGACAGATCAAGCTAGATCAAGAGACTGACCCCATTATAGGACATATTAGATACAAACTGGCGGAGACGAAACCGCTAGGTACTGAACTAAGAAAGCATTGTCCTCAAGTTGTTTGTCTTGTGAGGGAATGGGACAAGCTACACTTTAATGACAGAGGTGTTTTGTACAGAAAAACGGCAAACAGAACCCAACTACTGCTTCCTGAAAAACAAAAGGTGACAGTGTTAAAAGAGCTGCATGATGAAATGGGCCACCATGGTGTGGAAAGGACTCTTTCCTTTGTAAGGGATCGTTTTTACTGGCCCTTTATGCAAAAAGAAATAGAGGACTATGTACTGAGAGAGTGTGTGTGCCTAAAACACAAAAAGCCCAACCGTGAGACCAGAGCCCCTCTCACTAATATTGTGACTACTCAGCCTTTTGAACTTGTCTCCGTTGACTTTTTGCATCTTGACAAATGTAAGGGTGGTTATGAATACGTGCTTGTGCTAGTAGACCATTTTACACGTTTCGCTCAAGTTTATGCTACAACGTCCAAATCTGGCAAAACAGCGGCAAACAAAATCTTTAATGACTATGCTTTAAAGTTTGGGTTCCCCCTTCGAATTCACCATGATCAGGGTGGTGAATTTGAAAATCAACTTTTTGCTCAACTGAAGGAATATTGTGGGGTTGCGGGTTCAAGGACAACCCCCTACCATCCACAGGGAAATGGACAGGTTGAACGATTTAATCGAACACTTATCCAGATGTTAAAGACACTGACAGAGAAACAATAGAGTAACTGGAAAGACTCACTAAACAAACTCGTTTATGCCGAAACTACCAGTAAGACTTTAGTTTGCTGACAACGTTTCTTGGATAAGAAGCGAAACGTCCGACACCTTCAAAGAAGTCCAGATGACGGCTGAAGAAACATTTTCATCGATGGACCATTCCTGGACGACTGAGAGCTTACACAGACACATGATGTGGTACTGTTGGCTCCTTGAGCAGGAATTTTTAACTCTCATTGGAGCGTTTTGCAGCCGAGTGTGAAACAGTTGGAATGAAGATGAGAGTAGTAGGGAACGAGAGATTGACAGGTGGATCGATGCAGTGTCTGCTGTAATGCAGACTTTGTATCATCTGTTGTGGTAAAGAAGAAGAGCCAAAGAGTGATGCTCTCAATTTTACAGTCGATCTACGTCCCAACCTTAATCTGTGGTCTCGAGTTATGGTCATGTCTGAAAGAACAAGATCCCAGGTACAAGCGGTCGAAATTATTTTTCTCGGTCATATGGGGGGTGTTCAGAGTCGAGTTACTTCGCCTTCGCATTGGGGGTGGGGGGGGGGGGTCTTGGGAGGAGGGGCTCTACCATTACAATAACATTTAAATATTTAAGACTATAAGGATACCTTTTCGAAAAGGATTTTTTGTTCATGTGCATTTTGGTAAATTACACTTTTATGTGATACTGAGATGATTGCGTCAATGTCTTTGAAAGCGGTGGTTATGTGACAAACTCAGAAATAGTCATATCAAGAAAAGCTTCTGTTGTGCACAAATTGAAAGAGTAATTATGCACGATGTTCTTAGGTGACATTTGCCTCACATGCATCAGCTGATGTTTGATATGCAGAAATAAAACAATGGCACTACAAAAACAATGGAAGCAGCTTTCTTTACGGAGATGATCATCTCATTGGCATGTACTTTTTTTTTTTTTTTTTGCAATGCTTATTCTATTTGAGTACAAAAGCCACAAATACACTTTCCAAAGACCCCAGCAACAATTCATATCCATGTCTCCATTCCCCCCGACCTTATTACTTTCATGTCCTTTTGCATGCTTTGGCCAACTTCCATTCTTTGTGTGGCTTCTTATCATGTGCAATGTTCCAAGCAAGTTGATACGAGTACTTCAGATACACTTTGAGAGCAACTGTGTCTACATTATTGCCCACCTTTCATATAGGGCATTTTATGCTTGTGAAGTTCAGTCCCTTGGAAAATTTCTGATTGATGATTGCATGGACGGAACTGGCATACTAATGACGATTTGAATCCTTGAAATGCTCAAATGATGCCTCACAAAGAAGGCAGGTAGAGACGCGTGCATGTGCTCATAGAATATGTTGTTTTTGCTGTGTTTTTCTGCATATCTTCCGAGTACACACGCGAGAGGCATTTATCGCATGCAGTGCGCCTATGTTTGGTTATGCTGACCTTATAGCCGACCAGAAAGTAAAAAGTGAGACTTTATGCACTGCTTTGAAGGAGCATACCACACCTCAACAAAATGTACTTTCAATGCAAAAGCACACTCTTTGCTAATTTTAAGGAAGAGGTGATGAGATGTCTTTCATTCTTAATAGAGTAAATGCACTGTATTTATCTTCACCCATTGTCGTCATACTTTTACCTGTAATTAAGTCAGCCAAAATAGCAGTAAATTGCTTCTCAGCTCCTTTTGAGAAAGGACCGGCTCTATGAGGCGTTCCCATTTAAAACAGGAACACCTATTTGCAGACCATAGCGGACTATATTGGTTCACTAATGTTCCATTCTGAGGTCACCACTCATCACCAAACACATCATGAATAGGTTTGACAACAGTGTGCTGTTAAGTCGTGAGCGAAAATGGATCCAACAGAAGCACGACATCAAGATGAATGGGAGGGGCGCTGCGAGCCACAGGTTTGGCATTCTTTCTTTCTCCTAACGTGCATGCTTTTGGAATGTGGATGAAAATTAAAGTACAAAACCTAAACACATGCACAAAGAGGACATGAAAACTCAGCACGTGAGCGCGGGAGCCGGAATTCGAAGCCCAAACTTGAAGCATACCAATCCCCTGGCTACTGTGCTGCCACCTTTTCATATCATGTTCTTCAACATAACAGTATGACGGTGCCTACAAACTGTACACATATAGTTCAATGTCAGCCATTCTACCAGTCACATATAGAACATAGCTCGAGAAGAGCTCAAGTATGGTGTTTGTGTTCTGCACCACAAGAGAAATCAATTTGGCTGCAGGACTGAAGCCCGTGAAATCCCACTGAGGGATTTCCGTAACATCCAATCAATGTCTCCCTGCTTCTCTTCTTGCCAGTCACTCCCTACTCTCCTGGTGGTTCTGCAAGACCATACTAAACACTGCACAATTTTCACCTCACTGAATGGCAACATGCCCAAGTCTCATTTGCAAGTCTGTCCCATCATTGTCGATCTGTTATCGCAAACATCCATTCACACACATAGTTTGGGATTTTTTGTTTCATTCTAGTCAATTTTTATTTAGTTTTTGACTTCAGTCTTTTAAATTCAGTTAGGTTTAAGTAGTTTTGCAGTGTTGGTTATTTGTTTTTGTTCTTATTACTATTTATTCAACAGTGCTTCAAGATTACAAGATTAGAAAAAAGATCAAACAATTATGGTGTTAGAAAGGCAAGCAAAATAACATTTTCAAAAGTGAAACTGTTTGATCCGCCATCTTCTGTCAATACAGAACATTCACCGTTAAAAATAAAACCGAAAGCTCATGTATGAAATTAATTGACAAAGATGAAAACAAATGATGTTTTCATGACGATATTGTTCATTGCTTAGTTATGCAATTGCAAAATGTAGTTACAGTCTGTTTTGTTTAAATCCCTGTAATTTTATTTTTTTAATAAAATGCTTTTTATTTGCATTATAGTTGCTTGTAGTTATTTGCATTTGAGAGATTGTATTAGTTTTCATAAACTATAATCTTTAATTAATTCTTCTTTTCCTTTCGTCTTTTCTCTTCAGGGGTCGCCACAGCGAATCAGTGTCCTCCATGTAACCGATCTAATAATATCTAATTAAAGGACAACCGACGTGACTTTTTTGTTTTTTAACTGACACCAGAAAAAACGTTTTATAGCATCTAAAATACCCAAAACACGCAGTATGATATTTTTAGTCAAATGCAAAACACCAATAAAAATGACTGAAAGTTTCCAAAATCTGTAAAAAATTGAGCTGCGAATTGGGCATTTTCAGAAAGTCCCGCCCCCAGTTCGCCAAGACGTCTTGCATTGCTAGTGAATCAAAACAATGGCTTCAGATTCGGAGAATGCGCTTTCTTGTTCCACATCCAGTTATGAATATGATTGAAATAGTTCTGAAGAGGAAAGCATACATGTTTGCAATCGTTTAAATAATTTATTTGTGCCAAAAAGAGGCACAAAATGGCGACCACCTGTGGCCACCTCCATTTCCACAGGCTGATAAATTCCTTATATGGCGCTTGGACGCCCTCTTCTGGCCTTCTGGCGGCTTTTGGGTGCACCACGAGGTCCCCAGACCAAACAAGTACAGCAAAATACATTGACGTGATGGAAAGGACCGCTACAATGCGTCTTCGATTAAAATGCGTCTTTTTTACGGAAAAGGGCGGCCCTTTTCGTGACATCACGTACGGACTCGTCACCAACTCAAAAACAAGACTTCCTGAATATTCAGCGCGAGTCTTAAAACGTAAAATATAACTATATGCGGTGGAATCTTTGTAAAATACGCTCAGTAGAAGTCATTTGAAGCCATTTTACAAATTATGGACACAACTTGTCCGGAGACGTCGGTTGTCCTTTAATTAATACACTTAATTCATACTCTATTATTTAATTAATCTCACATGTCCAGTCGTCTTTATGCTACCTGATAGGTTCTTGGTCTTCCTTGTTCTCTTTGCTGTGGATGATCTTTATCCCACTTTTCCTGGCCCGCGGACACCCTGAGAGGCTGCAGATAAATTGTTGCAAATGGTACAATGATATTTCAGAATAAATCGGACACCTTTTGTAAGTGGACAGTGAGCTGATCTATTTGTAGTCGAATCAGTTGTGTACCTTCTGTGAGATGCGTAGTTGCCAGTGATATGTCCCGAACCGTCGCACCCTGGTGTCGGGCACCTGGGGCAGAAAACACAAAAAGGGCTCAGGGCCAATCATCATGCCAGTATGAAAGAAAAAGACAATATCCATTGTCATTTTCACAGATTCCTTTGATTAATTGATTTGAAACAAATCTTTATGTGTGTGTGTACTGAAATTTTCATCATAGTGCATGTCCACTGTGAGGGAGATAAACTCAAACGAAAAATCCAAAATCACAACACATTATTTTTTTTAGTATTTATTTGTGTTATATAGCTGCAAATAATAATAATATTTGAAAACCTGAGAATATGAATGTTAATATTTGGTAGAGTAGCCTTTGTTGGTACAGTAGCCTTTGTTTCCTATTACAGAGGTTAAACGTTTCTTGTAGTTTATCACACACTGCAGGAGGGATCTTGGACCACTCCTCCACGCAGATCATCTCTAGATCAGTCAAACACAGAGTTTGAGCTCCCTCCAAAGATTTTCGATTGGGTTCAGGTCTGGAGACTAGCTTTGCCATGCTAGAACCTTGATATGCTCCTTTACGGAGCCACTCCTTGGTTTTCATGGCGGTGTGCTTGTCGTTTTGGAAGACCCAGCTACAACCAATCTTCAATGATCTGACTGAGGGAAGGGGTTTGTTCCCCAAAATCTCACAATACACGGTCCCAGTCATCCTATCTTTAATGCAGTGCACTCGTCCTGTCCCATGGGCAGAAAAACACCCCCAAAGCATGATGATACCACCCCCTTGCTTCACACAAGGGATGGTGTTCTTCAGATTGTGCTCTTCATTCTTCTTCCTCCAAACACTAAGCGTGTTTGGAGGAAGATTTTGGTCTCATCTGACCACAAAACTTTCCCCCATGACTCCTCTGTATCATCCAAATGGTCATATGCAAATGGTGGTTGAAGCAGGGCAACCTTTCGTGCCATGCATGATTTAACATCATGACGTCTTAGTCTATTATATTACATATATAGTATATTATATATATATATATATATATATATATATATATATATATATATATATATATATATATATATATATATATATATATATATATATATATATATATATATATATATATATATATATATATATACCTTCTTCTTTTCTTGTTTTCCTTTCGGCTTTTCCCCTGAGGGGTCGCCACAGCGAATCAATGTCCTCCATCTATCCCGGTTTTGTGCATCCTCTTCTCTCACACCAGCTACCGTCATGTCCTCTTTGACCACATCCATAAGCCTCCTCTTCGGTCTTCCTCTCGGTCTCCTGCCTGGCAGTTCAAGGTTCAGCATCCTTGTCCCGTTATAGTCACTCTCTCTCCTCTGGACATGTCCAAACCATCTCAGTCTGGCCTCTCTGACTTTCTCTCCAAATCCTCTAATATGAGTTGTCCCTCTAATGTACTCATTCATGATCCTAGCCAACCTGGTCACTGCCAAAGAAAACCTCAAGATCTTCAGCTCTGCTACCTCCAGCTCTGCTTCCTGTCTTGTTCTTCAGTGGCACTGACTCCAGTCCAAACATCATGGCTGGTCTCACCACGGTTTTATACACTTTTCCTTTCATCCTAGCTGAAACCCTTCTATCACACATCACACCTGACATTTTTCTCCAGCCGCTCCAGCCTTCCTGGACACGCTTCTTCACCTCTTTTCCACACTCTCCATTGCTCTGGACAGTTGACCCCAAGTACTTAAAATCCTCCACCTTCTTTATCTCTTCACCCTGTAGCATCACTCTTGCACTTGGATCCCTCTCATTCACACACATATATTCCGTCTTGCTGCGACTGATCTTCATTCCTCTCCTTTCCAGGACATACATCCATCTCTCTAGGTTCTCCGCCACCTGTTCCCTGTTCTCGCTACAGATCACAATGTCATCTGCAAACATCATGGTCCAAGGAGATTCTTGTCTAACATCGTCTGTCAGCCTGACCATCGCCATTGCAAATAAGAAGGGGCTCAGAGCTGACCCCTGGTGGAGTACCACCGACAGCACACCTCACAACGCTTTTTTGGCATGAATCTGTACTGCTGCTCACAAATGTTCACTTCTGCTCTTAGTCTAGCTTCAACTACTCTTTCCCAGAGTTTCATTGTATGGCTCATCAACTTTATTCCTCTGTAGTTAGTACAACTCTGCACATCTCATTTGTTTGTTCTCATTTGTTATATATATATATATATATATATATATATTTATCTATTTATCTAAATATTTTACTTTTATGTCTCTCTTAGTCAAAAAGGTGCCCGACCCCTGCAGTAGCCCATTTTTCATCAATGTGCTATGGTTCCCCAGCACCTGACGCATACCAAAAGAATTTTGTATTTATTGAATTGTTTATCTTTATATATCTTTTTATTGGCTGGAAGCAATAATACAATCCTGCCTAAAGGTGAGGTGTTCTACCTTTTGCGTGAACTAACTTCTATTCAAAAACATTTATTTGAAAATAAAGGGGCCAAATTGCTGGTCCAAATTTCCTTTCACACATTGATTGCTCTCAAATTATGTGAACTGAGATCAACTTTGAAATCACACAAATCATCTCACGCCTTACTTGAGCTCTTGCGCGTTGTTGGCCAGCATGCTGCGAATACTTTTATCAGCTAATGGACAACCTGAGAGACTGAGAAATACACCCTGACATTAGCAACCAAACCATTGGGAGGACCAAAAACCAAAAACAAAAATTCAAGCAAAATGCACATGGACAAAACTTGACAATGCAAAACGGTCACAACATGTAGAGGACCAGTTATTAGTTGTTGTACTTGTGTCTAAAATCATGCACACGCTCCTCAGAATGCACCTAATTTAGATTTAAAATTATTCATAGGTGTGCATATTTTCAAAGATGTTATGAGATAAGTGTCATGAGGTCAAGTGTACCGTCAAGACTGCTATTGTTCAATTGTTAAATAACTTTTCAGATACCGAAAAGCACAATCAGCCATTTTTCGTGAAGAGCTGAACTTGGTTCCAAGAAATTAAAGAAAAGGAAAACCAACACTTTCATGGCTCAACGTAACTTTTAAAATGGTGCTACACTTATTGGAGAGTCTGCTAATTTTCCAGATGTTGAAGGACTATTGACAGCATAGTCGAGGTAAGCTGAAAACAATAAATGAGTATGAGACCACCAGGAGAAAAGGAAGTCACACCTTCGATGTGAGGCGAAATTGCTTGTCAAGTGACCACTTCCGTCACACCCCGGTGTGGGACATCTGTCACCGAAAAAATAGGAAGATTTATAAAGCCAAAGGGAGGGAAGAAAATATGAATATTGCAAAAGAGGGTGTTGACATTGTTGTTGGCTTTCATTGTTTCCAGTTTAGCTTCACTGTCTGTGATTCGTTTTGTTGTTGCGACACCTGTTATGATTTACATTTTACATGTCGTGTAAGACTGAATAATCATATGGGAGGAATCAAACTCCAAGCAAGCTTCATTATTTACCCAGTATTTTTTTCCCTTCACAGTAACGAAAGAGGCTCCATCTACTGGCAAGCAATTTCTTGTGAGTTTTTAAAGAGGAGTCTGATACAGTGTGGACTAATGGATATAAAGCTGCTGAATGGAATAATACTGCAAGCACACAGAACGGGATGGATAAGTGCAAGATAAGTGGTGCTCTGCAAATAATGATTGAATGGAGCCTAAATGGAGGGTGCAAATGTGTACAGGTGTACACATAAGATGGATAAGTCATTGTAGGCTGACCCTTACGTTATCAGGTCCTTCTTACTCTCCTTGCACTGAGAATATTTGGGTTTGGGACTGGGCATGTTGACATCTGTTGAGTAAGAGCGGTCGTCCAGCAAGTCTTGGAAGGGGTCTAGGTCGTCCTGCAGGTTGAAGAAAATAGAGGAAGAGATGATCATTCACCAATTACTTTTGCTCAAAATCAGATTTTGAGACGACTTTACTGCGGTTCTACAACAAATTATACATTTGCCTGCTGTGTTTTCGGGACCCTTTACACCTGTTACCATTTCAGACCAGTCTTCCCCAAAAAAATATCTCGAGTGGTGGGCACAACTTCTCAGTATAGAGATTCAATCCCAGCTCCTTGTGTGGAGTTTGCATGTTTTATACGACTACTACTACTACTACTACTACTACTACTACTACTACTACTACTACTAATAATAATAATAATAATTATTATTATTATTATTACTATTATTATTAATGTACATTTCATTTATAAGCGCCATTCAAAAGTCTCAAGGACACTTTACTGTCACAGGAGAAAAAGAACCCACAAGAACCCCGGGCCTGCATGGCTTTTCTCCCACATTCCTGATTGAACACTACAAATTTATCAGAGGTGTCTAGAAGAGGATTAGGACATGAAGAAAAAAAAGGTTGGCAAGATTCTCACTCTTGAATCTCAGAAGTCTGACTTTAAAGTCAGAATTCTTTAATTAAAGTCAAAATTGCCTAATTCAAAGTCAAAAACTGAAAATAAAGTTCTGAAATTAAAGTGATAATTTTGCCAACCTTATTTTTTTCTTTAGTGAGTTTAATCTTAATTTTTTTGTTGTTTTTGTGTGCCGTGTGATTGGGTGGCTACCGGTTCAGGGTGTCCTCCGCCGACTGCCGAAGACAGCTCAGACCAAAATGTATTTGTTTCATATAGTCTTCAATATATTATATGCAATTTATTAAGCTTGGAAGAAAAAATACAGTACAAGTACAGTTTTCTGAAAAGAAAAAAAGAAAAAGTTTTGAGCTTTCACCTGCTCTTCCAAAAAACATGTATGGTAGTATTGTTGAATGCTCTAAATTAAATGCTCAAATGATTGTTTTTCAAAATGTCCCCTGCGTTGGACTGGTGATAAGTCCAGGGCACATGTATAAGATCCTGGCCACAAAGTCACCTGCTCCAGCTCAACCGTGACCTTAAATGAGGGCAAATCAAATGAAATGGATGGATCGTGGCTCAATGTGGATGTTGATGGATGTCGCTATTGAGCCTAACCTTGCAAACAGAACAGGATCTTCTTAGGAAGCTTCACTGCAGGTAGAGGTATACAGTATTGTTCCCCGCCCCCCTTTCTCAAGTATAATTCAGGGAGGTGGCCGGGCTTGTTCTTGTAATACACAATTCAACCATGAGATGGAAACGTCGTGTCGTTTCACCATTAAAAAGAACCGCGCTTTGTCTGCAGTGTGCACCGTGTAACCTGGGCACGACGGCAGTTGAAGCAATTCACCCTCCTATTTTTTTTCCCCTACCACCCCCGCAGTGTAAGTACAGTATGGCTTATGAACAGACAACCCCAGAAATTATTCAGGCACACCTAAACTCTGTGTGTATATGTGTGCGCGCGCGTGTGAGTGCGTGCGTGTGTGTGCGTACGCGTGTGCGTGTGCGCGCGCGTGTGAGTGCGTGTGTGTGTGTGTGTGTGTGTACGCGTGTGCGCGCGTGTGTGTGTGCGCGTGTGCGCGCGTGTGTGTGAGCGCGTGTGAGTGCGTGTGCGTGTGTGTGTGTGTGTGTGTGTGTGTGTGTGTGTGTGTGTGTGTGTGTGTGTGTGTGTGTGTGTGTGTGCGCGCGCGCGTGTGAGTTTGGGTCATTTTAGGCCTCTGATTTAAAGGAAGACAGGAAGAATGCAGGCATGCAGAGCAATAAGTAGGCTAGCTTTGGTTCTTACTAATCCATAGGCACACCCAGACAAAGCGAACGTAGAGCAGAGAGTGGACTGGAGATGGGAGTGTGTATTTTTGTGGGAGAGAGAGAGAGAGAGCACATTGGGGCGTCTGTGCACATCGACAGATGCACCCAGCAGTGGTGCATTGATTTCCAGCAGTTCTTTGATGAGATGAGCTATTCCGCCTCCCTCCCAAGGTGATACTTTGCATAATTCATCTCAGAGAAGACCAAAATGCAAAAAAAAAAAAAACCTCAGTGCATTTTACTTCTAGGGTCAATTCTAGAGGATTCTGAATTTTTTAACAATTACTTTTTGAATGGGACCAAATTTGACTAAGTGAAAAGAGGAAACAAGAGACCCAGTAGATGTTCAAACATCAATGCAAATGTTTGACAATTTGGAATCTGTGCAATGGCTCAAACACGGAGCAGACAGTTTCAAGTGAAGCATCTGCATTATCAATCTCTGCCGTCAAAACCATCGCCATTCAAGCAAATTCTCACTGCTACGCTATTATTTCCTGTGTCTTAATACTTCACATTCCTGTTATTCATCCTCATTGAGACCATTGCATTTTTTTCAATGAAGCAAGAACACAGGATAATACACAGCACGCACAACAATTCTGGCCTAACATTGAAAAGACAGGAAATTCAAGTCACACATGCCTTTTTCTTCTTTGTGTTTTTGTGAAGCGTTTTTGATGGTTTAGGTGCGGTTGAAATTAGGCCTATCAGTCCTTCCATACCAAACTCATCCAACCATATGGACCTTGTTTTCGTCATGCTGCTGATTAATTAATCTATGAGAACTGAACAGATTAGCTCTATAGATACGTTGTGAAAATGTTGTCTCATTTCCATGATGAGAAAAATATATTTTTACGGTGCCGATTATATTTTAGTAGCAGCGGGTTCCAAGAATTTGCCAATTCAAAACATATTTTGTCACATGAATCAAAAGATATTTGTATTCGTTCCGTTACCTCTTTCTCGTCCTCATCTATGTGTTTGATCTTGGTGTAGTCTAAAGGCAGGTCCCAACAGTCGGCAGCGTCGCCCATCCCGTAGCAGCGGGAGCCCAGAAGGGCGGCTTGCCTTTGGGGGGACATGGGCTCGAGGGGCGTGAGCACAGAGTCCCCTCCGCCGCTGCACAGACGCTTGCTCACACTCAGGTCCAATGTACCGTTCTCGTCAACATCCAGGCTGGGACTCTGGATGCGGTGGTAATTGGAGGGGGTAAAATGAGAGCGGTGTTTGTGATGCATGTGTGTGTGTGTTTGGTTTTCAGTCCAATGATAATGGTGGAAGGGGAAAATGATACATCAGGATGCAAAATAGAAAGAGACAAGAGAGAGAGTTTGGGATTAAATAACAGTGAAACATCCTGTACGCAGAGCTGAACTCAACAATGACTGAATTTTAAGAGACATATAGGGTGTTTGTGACAGATTGTTATTTTGTTAAATTCAGCTATTTCAAACCATGTACCCAAAAATAAAACAAATTCAGTTCTGAATAACTTGACTGTATGCCCTTGCAATGGGTCAAAAGTGGACAAGGACACCAGTACTCAAGGACAAGCGCATCTGTCTGTGAACATCTCTCTCTTTCCTCCCAGCCTGCTGTATAGTGTGTCCCATGTTCTGCGCAGTCACAAGTGGGTGTGCTGGCACTACTGTGTGTCGCACACATGTGACTTTAATGTGAGTTGACGTCATGGGATGGAGGTGGTGAAGGGGGAGAGGGGGCTGAAGACTCGGGCTTGGCTTCCAGAGCTGTGATGAGCAGCAATGGCTGGAACTAGACCGCTCAAACCCAAAAATAGAGAGACAACCTTGCTGTGCACCAACACAAAGTGGGCCATCGCCACATGATTCTATATCTTTACTGCTTTTCCTTCTCTGTCCGTGAACTGTCACATTTGAAAAATGTACTTAATGTTCATGTTTGCGCAAAGAAAAAAATGAGACAATCTGTAGGACAATTGCACTATGAGGTAAAAAGCTGAACACTTTCAAAAGAGCCAAAAGATGTTTGAAATGTTTTCAAAAA
The DNA here is from genome assembly GCF_051943395.1 of Hippocampus bargibanti. Classification (NCBI taxonomy): domain Eukaryota; kingdom Metazoa; phylum Chordata; class Actinopteri; order Syngnathiformes; family Syngnathidae; genus Hippocampus; species Hippocampus bargibanti. The sequence goes on along the minus strand of NC_142742.1, from coordinate 16,989,804 downwards.
TATAATAATGTTCAGTTTTGATCGGATGTTTCATGGATGTTTTATTTATTTATTGGTTTATTTATGTATTTAATTATTTATTTAATTGTTTATATATATATATATATATATATATATATATATATATATATATACAGTAAAGTCTCGTTATATCGATATTCAAGGGAGTCCGAAAAAATATCGATATAACCGGGACTATCGATATATCCGACCCTGTTTGCATGTAATTTTCTCCGTGCGTGCATAGAAATAGTATCGATATAGCCGGGACTATCGATATATCCGATATCGATATATATATATATATACTATATATATATATATATATATATATATATATATATATATATATATATATATATATATATGTGTGTGTGTGTGTGTGTGTGTGTGTGTGTGTGTGCGTGTGTGTGTGTGTGTGTGTGTGTGCGTGTGTGTGTGTGTGTGTGTGTGTGTGTGTGTGTGTGTTTATTTATTTATTTATTTATAACTTGTAAAGGAAAATGTGAAACTGCACTGTGTCAAAATAATCTCTGACTAAAGTTGAGTTCAGTTCAACACCCAGGCAAACAATGACCACAGTTACAAAGCTATTTATTTATTTACGATCTTTGTTGAAAAAAATAAAAATAATAACATTTCTTCCCTTGAACCTCATTAGATTTTGCATTCCTTCCTAATGTTGTTGTGGTCTAACTAATCTGTCTGACTTTTGATTCATATTTCTCCTCCGCCTCCTCCCTTTGACACCCCCCCCCCCCCCCCGCCCTTATAATAATGCTGATTTGAACTGATGCTGTCCCTTGGGGCGGGGTCTCCCGGTGTCACAAGCCAAAACCACTGTGATGTACTGAATTAATTGCACTTGTTGGAAGAGAAGAATTTTGATGTTAAAATATGAGGTGTTCTGAAAAAATGCTCCTCATTAACTCTGAACAGGAGCATATATAACTCTTAATACATTGCATATCATATATTGAGTGATACTCAATATATATTGATACTTGTGCAGCGTGTTCTACCGGAAACAAATTCCTTGTGTGTTCCACATACTTGGCAATAAAGATGATTCTGATCTTCTGATCTGATTATGTCATTTGATAACTTGTAAAATTTTGTGCTGGCTCATTTTTCAGATTGAAGAATATTTACTAGATAGAAAGGAAAAAAACAAATTGTCTTACGACACATTCAAACAAGTTGTGTCATGCTGATTGATGGTCATCCAGACCCATTTGTCCTACAGAAAGCCTTCCTCTTTTATTTATATTTTTATTAGATACTAGTGCAGTGTGTTCTACCGGAAACAAATTCCTTGTGTGTTCTACATACTTGGCAATTAAGGTGATTCAGATTTTTTTATGACCTTGAAAATCCTTTTTTACTTCCTTAACTCTGTTTTAGCATATTATAACAGACAAAATGGCCTATTATTCATCCGATGGGATGTATTCAATGTTTTTCAAAACATTAGTTGCCCCCTGAATTGCCCCCTGAATTTGTTGCTTTCATTGTTGTAGGTACAATTTGGGCAGGTCCCCTTAAAGGCAACCGACGTCACTTTTTTGTTTTTTAACTGACATCAGAAAAACGTTTTATAGCATCTAAATTACCCAAAAATATTTTTATTCAAATGCAAAACACCAATAAAAATGACTTAAAGTGTCCAAAATCTGCACAAAATTGAGCTGTGAATTGGGCATTTTCAGAAAGTCCCGCCCCCAGTTCGTGACGTCACGCCAAGACGTCTTGCTTTGCTGGAAAATAAAAACAATGGCTTCAGATTCGGATAATATGCTTTCTTGTTACACATCCAGTTATGAATATGATTCAAATAGTTCTGAAGAGGAAAGCATACATGATTCCAATCGATTAAATAATTTATTTGGGCCATTTTGAGGCAAACGGGCGGGGGGAATGTCTCACCCAAAAAGAGGCAAGAAAATGGCCAACGAGCTGTGAGGAATGAATCTGCCCGTTTCCACAGGCTGATAAATTCGTTCCATGGAGCTTGGACTCCCTCTGCTGGCGGCTTTTGGATGTAAAACACGGTTTTCAAAAAAAACAGTACAGCAAAATACATTGACGTGATGGAAAGACGCTACAATGCGTCTTTTTTATGGTCAGGAGGCGGTCCTTTTCTGACGTCACGTGTGGACTCGTCACCAACTCAAAAACAAGACTTCCTGAATGTTCTGCGCGAGTCTTAAAACATAAAATATAGCTATATGCGGTAGAATCTTATTAAAATACTGCTCAGTAGATGTCATTTGAAGCCATTTTACAAAGTATGGACACAACTTGTATGGAGACGTCGGTTGTCCTTTAACTTTGACAAGACTGCTTTTGGAATAACAACAAACAGTTTCGATAAATTTGGTTCGGAAGACTTCCTGAGCCTTGACCTCAACCCTGTCGATCAGCTTTGGTTTGAATATTCGCAAGCCACAATATATCATGCAACATTAGCAATCACCAAGGTCACAAATGCAATAATGCACTAATTCACACTGAGTGGCTTTCCTCCTGCCTTGTCAGTGACTGCTATGTGTGCGAGAGATCTAATAGCACGACTCAACCACTCATAATAAAATAATGATAATATGTGAGGATGTGCCTCTTCTCCTTTCATGAACCCTTGTGTGGTTCGACCTCTGCTACCATGTCAGAGACTCATTATATGATGGACTGTCTCTGACTGTATATGGTTGACTGATGAGTTCATTTCATGTGTTTGCTAGCTGTAGCAGTTGTTTAGGATATAAAACCTTCTCTAAAGCCGTGGGATTCAAACATTGTGCATGATGTTGGACAACTGTCACAAATGTTTCAGAGCAGTTTTAAAAGTACAGTGGTACCTCGGTTCTCGAACGCCTCACAGTTCGAACAAGTGTTAGGTGTGTGCAATAATAGTGGTTAACACATCCGCCCCAAAGTATAAAGGTGTGCACTATCGTTCACTCAGGGCCTGTCATCCAAAAACTGGCACGATAGGTTCATTGAACACTGCACGGTCCATATTTGTGATTCTGACACACAAAGCCATCTCTGATTAAAATTATTTTCAAATCAATGAGCTGTCATTGTGTGAATTGCTTCACTTAAGTCACAGGTGTCAAAGTCAAGGCCCGGGGGCCAAATCTGGCCCGCCACATTATTTTTTTCGGCCCGCGAAAGCAAATCAAACTTGTGAAATTCAATGATGCTTCCTAAAATCCTAACCAAAATTTCATATTTTGGGATGTAAACCACAATTGCAGTCATTAGACTTGACTTCAGATTTGAAAAGTAGTGATTCATTAATTTGTTGTGCGCTCTATATGTAATACGTGGAGGGGATTAAACATTGTAATGGCTTCCCCAAATTCATAATGGCCCTCGAGAGGAAACCATAACGACAATGTAGCCCGCGGCAAAAAATGACTTTGACACCTCTGACTTAAGTTAACATCAGGATATTTACTTGAAGATGTTGAATTTTGCTGTTAATAAGCATGGCATTGACGTCCAATTTCGAAGTTTGGCATTATATACAATGCCATGTCATTGTGCACTTGTACCTGTCACTTGTGCTAATGCTAAGCCTATGTGCATGATGATGTTGGCCATTTAGCAAGGAAAGAGAGTAAAGGAGAAACTATTTCAATGTTTGATGTTGCTGTACAACACATCAAACTAATTTATTTGAAATGCTCGCTACATTACACCATTACACCATGGATATATATATATATATATATATATATATATATATATATATATATATATATATATATATATATATATATATGTATTTATTCGAATATAACACACATTCTCTACCTAAAAAAAGAACTCAAAGTTTGTGTGCGTGGTCTAAACCAGGCCTGGGAAAAATTCTCACATATATTTAATGCTTTATCTCTTCCAGGAGGGTACAGCATTTCCATGGCTACTCTCCATAGTCGTGATTTGTTCCAGCTTCAGCTGTTGTTAACGGGACCTTCAGGTTCGATTCTCGGAAAGACCCGGATCACGCACATTCCTTTTTTTAATTTTTGATTACCATTTCTTTAGCTACGCTTCATTTCCTTTCCTTGCCTCACCCACACTGAAACGTGAGTTAAGCATTGCTGTTTTGCACAATTACCAATATCCAGAGTTTCGATTCAGTGTTCTAATCATGGACACATGTGTTGTCACTTACAATGCTTGGTCTGAGCCGTGAAAAAGTGAAACAAAATTTTATACTGATTTTTTATTGAAAATTAGGGGTGTGCGTTATACACGTGTGCGCATACATATTCTCTCATATACATTCAGACTAAAATTAATGTGGTTAGATTAGTGTGTTTGTGTGTGTGTATGAGTGAGTGCGTGTGCGTCTGTTGGATTAGTATTTAGCACGACCTGGGGTGCTGAGATGAAAGAGAATGAGAAGCCAAGGAGTGGGAAAAAAAGCACTGCCAAGTCTCCTGCCTTCCCGTCCTGCCCCGGGAGCATCCTGTCTGCCTGTCTCGCCCCAACATATAGGACTGACGATAAAATGATTTGGCACCACAGCAAGTCCCAACTGCTGCAGGTGTTTGCACCTACCAACTTTATTCCTTTCCTCTTTGCTTTGAAATTACATGCTTTTTGGCTTCTCTTCCACTTTCATCATCAGCTCAATCATAGACTACATTGTCAACATTTGATTTGATCAAGCATTTAAGACCGCCCCCTTCTCTCGCTCTCATTCTCTTTCTCCTTCTCTTTCTCTCTCGATCTTTCTTTCTCTCTCTCTCTCTCTCTCTCTCTCTCTCTCTCTCTCTCTCTCTCTCTCTCTCTCTCTCTCTCTCTCTCTGTCTCTGTCTCTCTCTTTTTCTCTCTCTCCCTCTCTCTCTCTCTCTCTCCCTCTCTCTCTCTCTCTCTCTCTCTCTCTCTCTCTCTCTCTCTCTCTCTCTCTCTCTCTCTCTCTCTCTCTTTCTACTCTCTCTCTCTCGTCCCCCCGCTCAGCATCTCAGCACAGATAATACAGAAATAGTGTCACCTTATCTTCTCAAAAATGACACACTGGGCTTATGCTACGCATGGTCGTGCTTCTATCTGATCCCCGCACAGGAAAAAAAAAATACCCAGCTGACTTCCGACTTTAAGTCGCAGTCACGGAGCTTTGTCTGTGTGTGTCTGTCTGTCGATTTAGAGTGTACGGGTGAAGTCTCCCTATCTCTGTCAGGTTCCTCTGCCAGCACTTATCTAATGAGAGAAGTAAAGAGATAATCTATGGATAGACATGTCTGTGACTGCTACAGGAGATCGTGCCTCATTTAGATGTGGACACATGAGGCTGCAGGGTCATACATTGGGGCATTTTCAACCTCCCAAGGGCCACGGGCAACTTTGTGCAGTGGCATCAAGAGAAGATTTAAAAGACAAACGGGAGTACTTTGTATTTAATAGAAAATATTGACTTTTGCATTGTTATGATGCACATGTAATATTCATCTCAGACATGCAAAAACCCGAAATTCCTTATGACACATCAGGCACATGACATGTAGTGCAGTAGTAAAATTGTTTCAAATCTGAAAAAAAATCAACCGGCATGTATAAAAATGAATTATAAACAACTGTACAAGTTCTCTGTCCTAAGGTCAGTGATTTTAATATGGGAGGTTGTGACATATCACTATGCTGAGACATCTTGAGATGATTTCCCTTAATTGTTCTGGAAATAATTATTTATTCATGACTAATATATATCGAATTCTCTTATGTAACACGCATGACATTTAAACTCACTTCTATTAAATCCAATACATCCAAGTCATTCATTCAAATACACCTGTGTATCCACTCTATTCGTACAACAGAATCAGTCAGGGTTTCCTGAAAATATATCAACTTTGATTTCAAATTCAACAGGCATAGATTTTACACTTTTTTTGGTGATTACATTAAACTTATTTAACATTAACTCCAATATGTTGTAAAAAGGGTGCCTTGGCCCTGAAAGGTTGGGATACACTGCCCTTGATTACCATCCAAACACCCTGCTGAATGGAACCATTTTTTGACTTTTGGCTTTGACCCTTTGAGTCAAGCACATGAAATTTGTTTGACTTGTAGTGCAGTTATGTAAATGGAGAAGTCAAGTAAAAAAATCTGATGGTCTTTGTGGAATATGATTTAAGGATCTCACAGGGTGGCCATTTTGCCCAGTACAGTCACTTGCCATTGACTGAAATTGAGGTCACCGTGCCTAACTGCTCCGGTAATGACATCACAGCTCACCTGTTTTAAGGGTTTTATCGTGTTGTCTTTGCAAGTTGAGCCCTTAGGCACCATGATGTCATTTTCTGTCACCATCGGGTGTGTGGACAAGGCATAATGGCCACTTACTGAGATGGATGAAAACCATTGGATTTTTTAATATTCCATAAATGAAATAATAATCAAAATGTCATGTCTAGACAAGTGCGGGCACATTATTTTTAAAAACGTATTTGAATTGATGAATTAAAAAAAATCCTAATTACCGGATTGCTGTATGTTTGACACACACACACACACACACACACACACACACACACACACACACACACACACACACACACACACACACACACACGCACACACACACACACACGCACGCACGCACACATACACAGACACAAACAGACACACAGACACACACACACACACACACACACACACACACACACACACACACACACACACACAATTCTAAAGGCCATATTGCTGTCATATCTTCTGATCACCTACCTGCGAGCACAGATCTTGGGGCTTTCCTCCCATACCGTGGGGCATCTCGCGGCAGCGCGTAGATAGATTGAGGATGGCCGTGGCGGCCATGTGTGCAGCCTCCATGTCGTGGTTGTAGTCAAAGCTGCTTTTGCTGCAGGTGCTGCTTGCACTGCTGCCACCACCTCCTCCAACACCTCCACCTCCACAGCTCAGACTGCTGCCGCTGCTGCTGGGAGCGTAGGTGCTTGTGGTGCTGCTGGCTGAGCTGGAGTTCTTGCAATAGCGCTTGGCTGCGGGACACATAGCAGAAAGTGAGAAATCAATTCGAATTTATGTATCACTGTGTTCATACAGGCGGCCTGGTGGTCAAATGGTGAGCACGTCGGCCTCAGAGTGCAGAGGTACTGGATTCAATTGCAGCTCCAGCTTCCCTTTGAGGCATTTGCATGTTCTCCCCAGGCCTGCGTGGGCTTTCTCCGGGTCCTCCGGTTTCCTCCCACATGCCAAAAACATTCATGGCAGGCTGATTGAGCACTCTAAATTGTCCCTAGGGTGAGTGAGACAGTGGGTGGTTGTTTGTCAACTGTGCCCTGCGATTGGCTGGAAACCGGTTCAAGGTGTTCCCTGCCTACTACTAGAACAGCTGGGACACGCTCAAGCATCCTTGTGAAGATAAAACAAAAATTGGATGTTTTTTTTTTCATACACGATGGGGACAACAGGCAATTCCACCAGCTTGAGGTTCAACTGTTCATTAGGCTAGTTATCTTCCAAATATATTGCTGTCTGTATGCAAGAATTTTTTGTCGTTCTCGGTCATATATATATATATACAGAGAGAGAGAGAGAGAGAGAGAGAGAGAGAGAGAGAGAGAGAGAGAGAGAGAGAGAGAGAGAGAGAGAGAGAGAGAGAGAGAGAGAGAGAGAGAGAGAGAGAGAGAGAGAGAGAGAGAGAGAGAGAGAGAGAGAGAGAGAGAGAGAGAGAGAGAGAGAGAGAGAATATCTTGTTTTTTATCTTGTCACAACCCTTCTCACGCCCCTTTCAAATTGCTGCTGTAGACTGCACATTTCTGATTCTGCTATACAATGCATTTTTACTGTATATCACAGCTTAGTTGTGAAGTCACAGCTCAGCTGTATTAATTACAGACAAAGTGGAAGGTGCAAGTTCAATTAGTTATGACATATTACCGTCAAATCCTTTCGGGGAGGTTTCTCTGTGCCCGTGAACCTTGGGTGCAATGGCCCGCTTCCCATAGACTTGATGGTTGTTGGTGCCTTCAAAAGCGCTGTAGTCAAAGCTGGTCTTGGAGTACTTCTCCAGCTCCTTGGCCAGGTTAGATCGGGGCGTGCTGGTGGAAACATTGTTCTTGTCACCATACTGAGGATAGTCCAGTTGTTTGACAAAGCACATAGGCCTGGAAAATAAATGACGAGGGGGTGGAAGTTGGACCGAGCCACTGAAAATTGCCCAAAATAGGAGAAGGGAATTTGGCTTAAAGTTGGCAGGCAGACTCAAAAGGAAAGTGCAGACTGTTGGGCAACACTCCAGGATTGAAATATGGAGGATGATGCTGGAAATGGCTGCATTTAAGAGAAAGGATCTTCCCTCCTTTTGCCAATGCTTGCATATCTTCACTTTCACTGCCAATGAAAAATACATTGTGTGTATTTATTTCTTTTTATTACACTCGCAATTGTTAATTGTTTTACATATGATTTCATGCACATTAACACTGGATATGTAGCCGGAAACGTGTGTATGACTTTTCAACAGTCTGTAATACAAAAAAAAATCTGTGCAACAGCGTAATAAACATGACTGACTGCATTAAAGGAATCAAGATTTGTCTTCAATAGTGAGGAGACAAATGAACACAGTCTTTTGAAAATATTCGCGCAAAGATGAAACATGAAACAAAAAGCACTTCAAACCTGAACAGCTTTCAGAAATACACGGGGAAAAGAAGCGAAACATTTCATTGTGACAGATATCTGACAAACGTGGAACTCCCTCAATGACAACGTAGCCAGAACATGTATCAAACCATTCATGTGAATTCATCAAATGGGAGAACAAACACTAGTTTTATCTTTTTATCTTCCACTGTGAAGTTGCCAGAAGTTATGACGACGACTGTTGTTTGAAGGCCACCTGATGATGAATAAGAGAAAAGAGAGTCGGTCCTACCTTAATACTCTGTCAGAAGCCTGATTGGGCTTGGAGCCGTCACAGCTCTGGTGTTTCTCCTGGGCCTTGGCCAGCTTCTCCGCTGCAGCGATGGGGCAACCAGACAGACTGAAAAAAAAGTGTCAACATTGGCACACTACAAAATCTTAATTACTGTTTTGAAGTGGGGACTTTGAGCTCATTGTGAGTTTTTGAAAATGTGCTAATTGTTAATCGGCTTGTCTGACAAACTCATTCTCAACTGGCTGCTTCACATCATCTCTGGAATAATGTTGATTTGAGTAGCCTGTGTGTTTCTTCTTGAGGGGCACAATGTTATTTAATACATCGATTTTGCCATATTGTAAATGAACTTGTTTCATGCAGTCATGTTCAAAATTCTGTTGCAAAAAGGAAAAGTGTAACTGTTCAGAATGTTGGCGAAGATCTTTCCGACCGTTTGCAACTTTGAACAAATCCCGATGGGGTAAACCTCCTCTTTCATCTAGAAATGCTTTGTGTCACAAAGAGGGTACAGCAAGTGCTGAAGAATGAAGGACTCTGTGTCTTTGTGTTGTCATATTATTTGTTATTTATTTATTTTTTTGTTTTACTTCAAGATGGCGCCGCGAGAGTGGCAGCCTTTCCAGCAGCTCCTGTATTTTGTTTATCTACTTCTTTCTTTCCTTTTCCTTTCATAACGTTGCTGCTGTGTTACCTCCGGGTAGAGTGTACGCTGGCGCGAATGGCTGCCGCTGCTCACCCGCACAAAAATTCCTGTGACTGTAAAGTGTCCATGAGAGTTTTGAAAGGCGCTTAGAAATTAAATGTATTATTGTTATTATAAACAAACAAGCAACCAACCAAACAAATAAACTAATCATTTTTTTCGCCCTGTGTGCACACCCTCACAAACATTAGCTGCCCTGTAAAATGAGGGCTGCAGATAAACTGGAGTCGATCCCGACTGTGATCATAAATGCACACATCACGCTCAATTTCACACCAATGGGCAGGCATGACACAATATTTTTTCCCCTCAGAGGTGATTTCTGATCATGCCCCTAATGTGCAAGGAAGTGAAAGTCTAACCATGCTACTCGTTCCCCACACAAATATACCCAGGGCGCAGGTGTAACGTGAACACGGAAAGATGAATTTTATTTCAGAATGGCAACTTGTGGGAAAAACAAAGATTTTAAACTTAATCGGTAAATGTGTTATCAGCTCTATAACATTTTCTACATTGATCATTCAAAGCTGAATTCACGCTTTTACCTCATTTGCCCACCATCAGAGGTAACTAACTAGGACTTTTGGGAGATAACCATTCAACCATGATCTACCATAACCCAACATTCATAATTTTGAAATGTGCAAGACTCACACTCTACATGGAAAACAGGCACAAAATCGGAATTGTAACCCCAAAACACCCCAAAAAGAAGTGTGAGGCAGCTGTGCTAACCACTTGGTGCACTTCCTATTCTCTAAAATTCACTACGTATACTGTACTTAAATTCCATCTGTCAAGGGGAACATTTGTGAGATCAGGGGCCATGAGCCTTTCATTCTGTATGTGTCTGATCTCTGATGTTGATGTTAAGTTCAAACAAGTTTTCCTCTGCACTTTGCTTTCCACGCTAGGATTCACTTATTCTGTGAAAGATTCATCATGAAGCCCTTATATGAGTAAATAAGTAAATTGTACAATAATAATATCTCTACATACAGAATAGATGCAAGTATGGGAATATACCTGCAATGGCTTGGGACAAAGTGCAACTGTCCTGACAGTTGACTGGCAAAATGTGCCAAAAGTACACTCTCCGGTCCTTAACCTCAATTTTCCTCAACACTGCTCTGCCCAATGTAACGTGTCAGGTCTCCTCAAATGCACTTTGACAGTGACCCGAAGCCAATATGCAGCTGCACGCATGAGCACCTGCCACACAACGGCCACAATTGTGTCTGTGCATCAAATCTGTTTCGTTTCTTCCATAGGAAGAGTGAAAGTTTATGGCTCATGTGGATGCATGTGCCCATTTGACGCCCGACCCAATTCACTGAGCACAGTATGGGGCCATTGCGGTCTTCCCAGGTCTGCACCTTTTCTGTCATCCCGGCTGAGTGGCAGAAAGGTGCTAATAGCTGGTGCTATTCCTGAACTCCCCGAGCATCTGCTGTGGGCGACTCCTTTTTTCCTGTAACCTCACCCCATCTGACAACACAGCTATTTTTGTTACTCCTACCAAACTTGCACCAGATGCCATATTTTATCTACCAGGGTCTGATGAATGATTCACACTTCTGTACCCACAGCGTAATTTGATGCCCTCGAAGGGTGAAGCGTTTTTTTTTTTTAATTAGTTACCCAACCAATGGTTCCATATTTGTTGACTAACTCCACCTGGCTTTGTTTGCTTCACTTGGCACTTTGTGTCTTATCAACTCATCTTGTTCCTGCCCTGTCCTGCTGACTTTCTTGTGATGAGCACTGTATTAGGCGAGCTTTACATGGCAAATTGCAGACCCTGATTTACATGTGACCAAGACCTAATAGCTCTGTGCTAATAGTGCTATTTCTATTTTCTTACAAAGTTTAACCATTTTCCTCCAGGAAATTTTGCATTCTGCATTGCTCAAACCATCCATAACCTTTTCTGCACTACATTCTATGATACTGCAGATGCTCAGCATTTGATTTTAAGAAATATATAAGAAATACCGATAAGTATTTTCTTTCAAAACATTATCAACAAACTACATGTATGTGTCCTCACTCTATGTTAATTGGAACTTAATGACACAAATATTCCATGTGCATGCATCACGATTTGAGCAAAATGTGGCAGATAAAACCAAATATTTCAAGAAAGACATCAACTGATAATGAATACAACACAACACCCCTGATGGAGTTGGGGTGGGGGGATAAACGATCTCATTGAAGCGAACAATACGATCATAATCAGCACACAAAATAAGGATTGGATGGAAGAAAAAGTCAACTCAAGGTCTCATGTCCACATGAACTGAAATAGGATCCCAAAAAAAAGGACATGGATCAAGCCCGTTTCTGACAGGCAGGCTGTCACTTACCTTCTGTGGGAGTTTCTGTTGCTATTGACATGGCCGCGTCCAGTGCAGCCAGGTGTAGGACACTTAAGAACGTTCTCATACATAGCCACAACTTCATAGTGACAGGAGACAGGAGTGAGAAACACGCAAGGTTAGGAGCCCCTCGAAACCACGCATGACTTCTATTAGTGTGTGAGCTTGGCATTATAAACATCATTAAGAAATGAGCCTGCGTGAACCCAAATGACCTCTTCTTCATTTTAATGAATGCTAGTTTTGAAAGGGCAGGCAAGGTTTCCCGCCATATTGCTTCCACTTATCCGAGCCTTTCAAATTAATATTCATGCAATAGGCACAGTCATGAATAAAAAGAAGCCATTTAGGTTCAGGGAGACACAGAAACGGAGGCGAGGGAATTGGGGCCATGCCGAAAGCAGATTCGACCAACAGCAGACAATCATGCAAAACACATGTCTTGAAATCAATAGACGATCCTTTCCCTCTGTTATTTGCGCTTTGGTATCACGGGCACGACGTTAGTGTAGACGGCGTGGTGCTCAGTACCGCTTACCATTAAAACAGTCCATAACTGTCTCACGCCCCGTGGCAACCAGCCAATTAGATTAATGATCTATGGATGTCTGAGATGAGCCGTCGGAGCATTGCAAGTAGGGGTGCGGGGAAGAGTCGTCTCGACACCGGGCCATGCGGGGCCAAACCCCATCGGCATGGGCTTCATCATTATCACCCCCTTAAACTTTCACCCCTCATCATCCTCTTTCCCTTACATACTAATTGGTGTTCGGTGCAGGTAATTGGAAAAAGCCTGCCACCTCAACTTGCCACAAGCCAATACATTATGCATATCCCAGATATGTCCTGCCCTCTGCAAAGAGAAAGGAAATTGAAGCACCACAAAATAGTCTTAATCAAATTGCGCTAGGGAGGAGAGAGGGAAGGAATGCAAGACTCATACATGCCATACAAATGCCTGGCGTCATACATGAGCAAATGACTTGGAAAAACTAGCAATCAATTCAACCAATATTGTCGAGAGAAAACAAAAATGAGCAGTGAAGGAAATTAATGAATTTGAGATATAATTTAATCGTCATCTTTCACATTTCCCAAGGAGTTGTCTGGGCCGCACCATGTGATTTCCCAATTAAATGAAACCATTGCATGAACAAAACACAATCTATCTTGAACGGCAAATGCATCGACAGCAAAACAGAATGGTCTGTCACTGAGGTTGCCCTGCAGGTAGTCACTTGTGCTGTGTGTTGTCATCCTTACTCTCTTTTGTGTGAGATGATTGGGCATGTATTGACAGGAAGGTAGTGATTGGGTGACGATGCAGTGACTTAACGTTTGACGGAGGTCACCTTTTTGATGTCATGAGGCTGCACGATCAATCTCTTAGACCTGTGCGTCCTTGAGCACCAAAAGCAAAGGCAAAACCACTTGTTAACCACAACTTTAGGTCCATGTCATGATTGTGAATTCTGGAGCTGATCATCTCAGTTTGGATTTTGATCTGGTATTGTTAGAAAATTGATATTTTGGGAATTTCACCATCATTTGTGTCATCTTTAACTCATTCACTGCCAGATGTGAAAAAATGTGTCCACTCCGGTGCCAGGGTTTTTATTTTCATTCAAATTCCAGGGCCCGCTGAATATTGAGTATTAGGACTACATCAACATTCAATGCAGCGTAAGAAAACCTAGACTCTTTTCTTTCATCAGAAAAAAAAGTTTATTTCGAACTTACTTGGTTGTAGAGTTATCTACATTGAAAGTGGGGGCGGCTGTACAAAAAGTAAATGCTGCCCTGTTGCGGAAGGGAAATAAACATCAGGAGTGACAGTGAATGAGTTAATATAAGTGTGAGATTGCATTGTGAGATTTATTGCAATCCAAAAACAGCCTTTTTGAATACATGATAATATTTCAATAACAGATTATTAAAAGTTACAGTTTAAAAAACACATTTTGTCAAACTTCATTTTGTTTAATCTGTACGTATGATTGGACACTACAATATTGTGAAAATTATCTTTTCAAAAGTCATACCTATTTGCCACCACCCCCCTTTTTGTGCGGTACTATTTGTAAACTTGTCACGATATGACAAAACTACCCAGTACGAGGCTATAGAAACAGAAGGTGATCCCATGAGTCTCTCAATCAGTTTCCCGCTTACAAAAAAGCACCCACACCAGCAATTTGGTGGCGACTGCAGCGCACAGTCCCATTGTGCCGATAGTTTTCCTGCCTGGATTGTACCGAGGTTAGCAACAAAAGTTAAAAAGAAGGAACTGGACAGGTCTTGAGATATATCGAAGGTAAACGTGTAACAGATTTTCTATGATGCGGAAGGTTGCACTACTCAGAAAAAAACATCGCAAAAGTGTATCATCTTGTAAATTGATCATCACACTCTTCTATGTTTAGTTTCTTAACATCTGTATAAAAAAATATATAATGTCAAATTGGTAACTTGGGTAGTTTCAAAAATTCCAGTATCAATAAGCCATACAGGGAAGCAAGTTAGGGACAGGGTTGTAAAATAAGGCAAAATTCAAGTCTTGTTAGATAACCCTGATGTTTGAATCACGAAACTCGCTCAAAAAAGTTTTTTAAAAGAAATGAGTTTTGCAGACCAGTCAAAATCATGCACAACAGATGTGTCCATGCATCTATTCATGGACCTTGTTTTTGTGTCATGTTGGCAGAGGAATGGGCCATCTCCGAACTGTTCCCACAAAGTTGGGAGAGTGTGATTTTCCAAACGCTCTTGTTATGCTGAAGAATTGAAGATTTTCTTCAATGGGGTTGCCCAAGGACAGCTCTGGAATAACAACTCCACATCGTAATCTCCATCCAACAACTTTCTACTCGCGGGCAGACAATGCAGTCAGACAAGCGCCAAACCGAGAGATCAGATTGTATCATGGAGAAATACTGCATGATTTGTAACTCCAGGAAGCACGTCTCGCCTTTCCTTGATTCTAGCGGCAACATGTGTTTTACGCCACCTCGTCTGGCCCCTTGCATTGCACTTTATGAAGTGTTGCTTGGATGCAGGGGCTCTGCCATGGAAACCCATTCCGTGAAGCTCGGTGTGCTGTATTTGAGCCATTCAGAAGGCGAGATAAAGTTTTGAAGTCTGTCGCGATTGACTCCGCAGAAAGTGTCCTTTTATTTGGTCAAATGCTTCGTGGCTGAGTTTTTGCCATTCTCAAATCTTTCCACGAAGCTGACAGTCGCTTGTGGACATGTTGAGGAGTGAGGAGACTTCATGACTGGATTTATTGTGCGGGGGAATCCTATCACGGTTTCACGTTGCAATTCATTGTGCTCCTGAGAGTGATCCACTCCCTCTAAATATTTGTGAAAAAAAAAAACATGCCTTTGTCTCCATGCCTAGCTGATTGATTGTACACACCCAGTGCCCTGAAAATAACTGGAGCTGATGATTTGGATGGGTACCAATACTTGTGGCAATAGTGCCCTACATGAATGTATTGTACAATATGTATGTGAGTATCACCTCATGATGGCTGTTGATATGTGTCACTCACTGAATAAGCATGTTGCGAGTGGACGTGCTTTGACTTTGCAACACAAACGGATCACATTGTATGCATTTCTTTGGCTTCAACGTTTTCATATTGACAGTTATATTGTGTCAACTTTTGTACAATGTAACAACATTCCGCACATTTCTTTTCATTCTTATTCATTGATTAGTATTATTTACTGTGAATTTATTTCCCTAAAATATAATATTGGGTCACTGTTCAATACTGCCTTAAAAGCAGCAAGTGGTTATGCAGCACCAAGTAATGCGTTCAAGAAATAATCAAAATGATAGGTCATAAAGATGAATGTGAGAAGAGCAGTAGTTGCACATCCTGAAATATTTGTGGTCAAAAGCTGCACTTTTGTCCCATCTGTTCATGCATCACTTCTTGTTGCATTCCTTTTGGCTTAAACGATTCTGTCACCGCACCCGAGCAATACATACAATACTTACATTACTTCATGGTCACAGAGCGGTTTGTCAATGGATACGCTTTAGAGGTTCTTTGTCTTGACTTTGTCTCATGTAACTAAGGAGCGATCTGCCTAGGATCTAGTCCAGGGGTCGTGAACCTATGGCTCGTGAGCCATATATGGCTCTTTTGATGATTGCATCTGGCTCGCCGCTAAAACTAAATACATATTCCCGCTTCTTCGCTGTTCATTTCCTGTTTGGGCGGCAGTTGACGGAAAGCACAATTTTGATTGGATGATACTGACCGAAGGTGGCTGTTGATTTTCAAAGAGCAATTTTGATTGGATGATACTGACCTAGGTGGCCATTGAAGTCGAGTTTTAAATATGCCTGATGAGTATCGTGCACTTCAGGTTGAATGGACCGAAGGATTCGTCTTTGTGGTGAGAAAAGGTTCTGCAGTGATTATAATTTGCAATGAAACAATACCATGAATGAAGCAGTTGAATATCAGTGGCACCTTGACAAGCCCCATGCTAACGTTAGCATCAATATACTTCTGTGAGAGACAGCAGAAAGCAAGTGTGCAAGCTAAGGAACAGTGTGCAGGCTAGCTAGCAGTAACTTCGCCGACGGACCCGGTAAGTTGAATTTCATTCCGATTGTTTGGCTGGATTTTTTTTACCAATTAGGATGAACTGAAAACTCTTCATATTAATGGTGAGTATTATCACAAAGTTATTTTAAATAATACATTCGGACATTGTGTGTGTGTGTGTGTGTGTGTGTGTGTGTGTGTGTGTGTGTGTGTGTGTGTGTGTGTGTGTGTGTGTGTGTGTGTGTGTGCGTGCGTGTGTGTGTGTGTGTGTGTGTGTGTGTGTGTGTGTGTGTGTGTGCATGTGTGTGTGTGTGTGCGCGTGTGTGTGTGTGTGTGTGTGTGTGTGTGTGTGTGTGTGTGTGTGTGTGTGTGTGTGTGTGTGTGTGTGTGTGTGTGCGTATGTGCGTGTGCGTGGCTCTCACTGAAAATCATTTTACATATTTTACATTTATGGCTCTCTTAGTCAAAAAGGTTCCCGACCCCGGTTCTAGTCCACGTTTTATACAAATTCAGCCTGGACAGCGCCATAAAGCGGAAAATAATTTGGACTTTTGCATCACATTACATTATGTGCCGATTTCATGCTGGATAGTCTAAAAAATCAAGTGCTCTGGAAATGTGAAATACCACAATGTCCCTTGGTATCCTATTCAAATGTTTACTGTAGCCTCTGATGGTGACAGTGGATTTGCCTTAGGAGCCCCTTGATCAGTATTGAGGTCAATTGCTCCAAATTGTGTATGTATTTTTCTCAAGACCTTCCTGGAAATTGTAAAATCTGCAGTCAATGAAGAAGTGGCATCTTTTGCACCGTTCTTTACAAGTCTGTTGTTATATGAACTAATTTATTTGCCATTATTAAAACACTCTTATTTTGATTGTGCTCCATATCAAGCAGATCATATCTTAAATTTCACTGGGTCCATTAATAAATGACAAAGTGTCTTTTACGGTGGCGTGTTTTGCACAAGTGGAAGACCACGCTAAATAGCAATGCTGAAGTCTCGGGATTCATTCAGCACTAATTTTTATTGCCACTTCACTTGATGATTAATAGTGAAATATGACACAAGCATTTCCCTTTGATGCGCCATAATTGAATGCGACGAAAAAATATGTTTGGTGGACTTTAGACATGCCTGTCCTAGCCTCATAGCTTCCTGGTAAATAAGCTCCAGTATACGATAGCAACAGTAATAGATTGAGATTATGTTTTAAAATTGTTTTCAAAAATTTGACAACAAATCAAAATCAAATTTGCACACTCAAAAGTTTTGGGTGAGATCTTCCAATACAGTTTGACGGTAATGCACATTATCATCAAAAGAAAACATCCAGCATGACCATCTTACATTTGAAAGTGACCAAATATTGACTGACCCTGTGAACCTCTCTCGTCAGTCAATGACAAAAGAAGGAAATGCACTGTGGGCGTCAACTACAACTCACAGCAAGTTATGGTTTTATTTCCCCACAATGCCTCTATCTGCTGGAATAGTCTGTAGCTTCATTGAAATTCAATGTGTTCTTACAGTTACAAAAGTCTTCCAAAAAATAACCAAGCACGCACTGAAAATGTACAAATATCCTCATTGTGTTTTGCTAAAGGAATAAATAAATAGAGCTGCTATCTGAACTCTGATTTAAAGTTGTGCAAATATGTTCTACAGTTGAGGTAATGAAATCTATGAGCCAATCATGTTGTGACAAAAAAATGAATCTGGCCACACGAGTGAACATGACCCATGTCTGGAAAATGGGCAAAAGAGCCTCATGCAAAAACATGCAGTGACCTCTGCATTTCACAGATCAAGTCCTCATTTCATACTTCATCACCACAGCACACTAAGCAGGCAATCAGCGAACAAAACTCTGGCTGCATGCAAAAGGTCACAAGAGAAGTGGCGCTGCAGGCCGTCACGATCGAACGGTTCAGAAGACACACAAACACACACGCAGAGAGTGCAACTCAGCAGTGATCACAGGGAAACATGCGGAGTGACACAGTCGGCAAAGGCCGCAGGTTGGGTGCTGGTATGAGATGGGATGGCTTACTTTCTGGTGGCACTCTGTCTTTGTGCGGACAGCCCGACAGGCTTCGATGGTGGGGGTACAAGCCAGTCACGTGACCCGTGCCATCACAGCCTGGTGTTGGACAGCGACTTTCTTTCTTGTCGGCGCGGGAAGCTTCTGTGTGAAGGAAGATTGGATATTTATACTGAAGAATTTGAGATGGCTGAAGTAGCAGAGAGTCAAAGGTCAAATGAACGCCTCTTACTTTTACCTGCCCGGGCACTCACTTTTGGCTGGGTTGTCATTTTTTACTTTGTAAAGGCTGCATTCTATTCAGTTTTGAGGAATCTAACATTTGATCCGGTTGGGGTTTTATGGACTGCAATGTGGCCTTCAAGGCATTCAATTTTCCCAAAAGCCAACAGCACGCCCTATAATCCCATGCGCTTTATCTATAATTTCTCTTTATATTCCACATTCAGTTGTTTCCTTGTTAGTATTTCTACGCCATCTAGTTAACTACTGACTAAATGAATAAGGAGACCAGATAGACTGAGAATATTTAGCCCCTTGTGAATGTGATCCCATGAGGTTTGTATAGCTCTGTGTTGAATCAATTGTCTTTGATGTTTTTTCCTTTCACTTCTTGTTTTGTGATGCCGCTTGTATATGTTTTATATCCAGTTCTGCATAGCTTTGGTCTATATAACGTACTGTATTCCCTTTACTGAAGCTCTCTCTATTGGATGCATAGCGCAACTTCAGCTATTATTGTAGCTTCTATTCTATGTGCCGTATATTGCAGTGCACCACACACATGAAAACATTTTTGAAATAGGCCATTCATTGAAGATCCGCTGTACAATCCGAAGAGACTTATCGTGCAGAAAATACAGTTCTTGTCTTTACTGATTTGCTCAGGGAAATTATGAAGTTCTGTCGTGTCATTGTATTCAGCAACCACTTAAGTTACAACTTCTATCAGCTATCATTATTAAACAAAAATGTCAACTTTGCCGTAGAGGAGAAATTTTACTGACTTGCAGCAAGTGTTTAGTCTTTGAAATATGTTCTCTACAACCAGTGATCATATGACACGTGGCACAGACATCCAGTCTTCTACTTTCTCCAAACCCATGTTTTCATATTTAAGAGGTTCTCACTGCAAGTTAAAGTGAGGGATTTTGAACACAGTTTGGATTTCAAATCTACAATTCTACAGTACATTTGCTGACTGCAGGAAGATATGAGAAATATGTTTTTCCTCACAGAGCTTCAGGATGTAAACATCTCATCAGCTTATACAACCAAAAAGCAACAATATGAGAGACTGAAATGTTCATTATGCACAAGTATTTGAGTAATATGAGGGAGTGGGTGGGTGTGTACAGAAAAATTGATGCATGGCTGATTAAAGATTTGAAACTGTAACTCCTAAGGCACTAAATGACAACCCCACAAAAACACAGGAGGTTTGAAGCAAGAACAAAGAATAACAGAATCAAGTGAGAAGTAGGGTTAGGAAAAGGTGACAGATCACATACTCAATCCTTCACCCGTAAAATCTGTGTGTAGAGGGCACTGCATGTTGTCATTAAGCCCCCCCCCCACACCCCCCGTATTCTTTCTGCCTTTGATGTAAACAAAACAAGCATTTTTATCATTTGGCTTGTTAAGGATGACTTCTTTTGAGGCCCTGTCTGTTAGCATGAGATAAAATACCAATGAAGTATTTCTAACTGCATGCCTTCTTATACATACATTCGGTTGCCAGCCTTTCCTGGGTGGAAGGCATATTAGAAGGAAGGAATATTGATTGCGGCCTGGGAAGGGCTGTGCTTTGCATAGCAAATGGGTCCCATTACCATACCATCTCTGGATAATTAATGTGCAGTCAACGGGCCTGTTGTTCCTTATCGGTCATTCGAGTACTCCTCCATTCTCATCTTAACCTCATGCTTCTTTTCCCAAACTGCGTCCATCGCTGACATCCTGTTCCCCACCTGAAGCTTTTCAACATGCTGCGTTTTCTAAAGCACGCATGGTCACCCCATCGTGTGAGTGTCTGCTACTATCGTCCATCTGATATCAAGATTATTATCATCCTTCCACTCTATATTCCAGCATCATTCAAGCACTGAGTCTGTAGAAGACTCTCAAAATTAACATTTGTGTGGCATTTACGTTGCAAGATATACCTGCTGAGAATTGTGTGGCATTTGAAGTTTAATATCATCCTGCTGTGGATTAGCATTCTTGTATTTGTCTCTCTTGTCTAAATATCCCGTGCGTGGAGTAGGGGGGGGGGGGATAATTTAGCCTAATTAAGGCAGAATATTGCCACAGTAAAAAGATATTAGGAGTGGACTAATATAAACTGGAAGAGGAGTTCTGCATTCAAAGCACCACAAATGAGTGTTGCAACTTGTTACAGTCCTTAGCTGCAGACAGCCGGCGCAACCATCACTCGTTATGTTTTGTCCTTCTGCAGGCTTGTTGAAAATCAGACTGTTAGTCAGACAGGAGGTTGTATGCCGAGTAGAGGAATGTATAAATTAATTCACTGCAAAGGGATGCAAGCATTCCTCTTCCCCGAATCCTTAAAAATAGGTATAAAAATAGAAGGCTTTACCCCAAGCTGCATCCCAAGGATGAAATGTAGCGCCCTAACAGGCCGTGCAGATTGCCATTACTTATGCTTGACAAGCCTACCCTCTGATGTTTCCACGCTGGCCTATTTTAACAACATAAGCTGCTGCTACTGCTCCTGCTGCTACCAAGATTCAAATTGGCCGCAAAACGTTGTCGTAGGGGTACACTGGGGGACCAAACTTACATGTATAGTAGAGAACACTGTCTGGCAATATATTAAATGACATACTGTATTGGAGCCTTCCAATGAAGCATAATCAAAGACCCACTCATTTTGATGAGATCCCTTACATTTTATGCCATAAAAGATACATTGCATTCAATAAGATGCAATGGATTGTGTCCAGTTCAGATTGCACCCCACCTCACGTCTAAAGTCAATGAGGATAAACTTTCACTATTCCATGACCCCAATGAGGACAAAGGGGGTTTAAAAATGGATGGACGCACAGATTTCATTTTAAATTTCAGCTTTAGCATTACATCTAATGAACATGTGCACATTCTTCTGAGCGTGTCGGTCTAATGCACGCACCTTTATGATAGAAAAGCTTCTTCATTCCGTCAGGGAGTCGTCCTTTACGCTCAACTGCAAAGGGATGCCGTGAACCCTGGTCATCATGGCTATACCTCACGCCGTCTCTCCTAGCTGCTTCTGTCTCCATTTTATCCCGCAGTGCCTTTGCACGTTGGGACTCCAGTGCAATGGCCTTTTCCAGCAACGAAAGGTTGCCTTTTGTCATGTCAAATACTTCCTCTGACTTGTCTGAAGTGACAGAGGCTGTGTCTTCATCGAAGTCTCGATGTTGAAAACGGTCTGCTTGTACATAACCGGCAAAGGCTTTGGATCGTGGGCTCAGCTGTTCCTCAAGCTTCAAGAGATTGTCCATGTCTGAATAGTTCCTGTCCAGCGCTCGTCTGTCATCCTGGCTATGCTGGAACTCTCCATAACCGTGATGTTGGGGTTGCTGATTCATGTCCCCGCATTGGTAATGATTCTGCTGGTAGGACCCGTTGCGATCTGTGGGCTTTGTTTCGCTAAGTTTCCGAGCAAGATCGAAGCATTGATTCCGTAGGCACTCCAGACTGCTTAGACACACTTCCTCATCACTGTTTTCGAATTGTCCATTACCGCAGGTCTTATTTAGTCCGTTACCACCATTGTGCACACTTAGGCCGCTGTGGGAACAGTCTCCGTTTCCAGCAATACCTTCTGGGTAGTCCTGTCCCTCCAAATTGTCCGATAACACAGCCCCATGTCCCTGTGCCAGTAATTTGAGCGAGTCCACAGTCTCCCTGACCACATCACTATGAACGTCCAAACTCAGATCGCGCTGATTACTTGTTGGTGCTTCCTCACACTCTTCCTCTTCTTCCTCTTCCTCTTCTTCTTCCTCCTCCTCCTCCTCCTCTTCCTCCTCCCCTTCTTCTTCTTCCTCTTCTTCCTCCTCCTCCTCTTCGTCTTCCTCTTCATCATCATCCTCCTCTTCTTCTTCCTCTTCAGCGCTGTGAGAGGAGTTGCTGTTCATTTCTGACTCCGTCATTGCTCGGTTGGCGGCATCTTCTGCGATCTTTCCCAGGTTGAGCAGCGACTTGGCCACAAGCTCGTCATAGTTCTCATACTCGTCGTTGTTGTTGTTGTCCCGCTCCACAGTGGGACCTGACTTGGCATTGACGCCTCCACCTCCGCCTCCACCTCCACTGTTGCCCTCACCACCACTCATGAGCGCCTCCTCTGTTCAGAAAGAGAGGACAAATAGCTTTTAGTTTCATTGACGTCATCCCATTTAACCATAACTCTGGCCTCTCTCCATTGGATATTTGCTTCCACTAATAATGTCTTTTGAGTCTTAACCGCAGCTTATGTTCTGATTTGTGAATAGACACAGGAAGCTCGACTGTAGCTTGAATAATTTCAGGAATAGATTTTCTTAGAAATTACATGGAGCTGCTTTGTTTGTGAAAAGATGCATGTATTTTGTTTTTGTTTTTTGTTTTTTCAACCATATTCTTGAAGTTTAGGAATTACTGGTGTCTTCATAATCAAATTTTAGAGTTTTTTTGAGTTTGTATTTTAAATAAAATAATTGCATTAACACGCATTACGTGTCTGTGCCACTGACTGGATACAGCGGGGATGCCCAAGTCCTGTTTTCAATATTCCTGATTCACGAGTGCCAGGGTTCTCGCAGACACACAGACACACACATGCACACACATTCACGCACATACACAGACGTACACGCACATGCATGCACATACACACACAGACCTCAAACTTTCTACGAAAACCACCACTGCTGCCCCTTAGCTAAGGAGGGAACTGTCACAAATGTCCAAGCAAATTTTCTTCTTACGGAGGCTTTTTGCACTGGTGGGCTTTAATTTTCGATGGTATGACACATGGCACAGGAAAGTAATTAGAGCAGCAATGGCAGTACACAAAAGGAATGTAGAAGTGAAACAGATTAAGGGAGGAAACGGGACGATATCCTGCCGTCAATTGGCTTTGGATTAGCTGCAGAGATGTACATGACACAGAGGAACACTGCAGAAGCTCCGGGATGTCACCTCTATTACGTTTATATGATTGAAATCTACAATCCGGAACCGCTGTCGCGGGGTGAACGTAGAGCGTCACACTGATGCATATGGAACAATTTTTTTTGCACTTCCATGGGAAAATACTGCCAATTAAAATGCTGCAAGGTATTAAATTCTAATCAGGCAAATTATATTATGATTACGGAGCTCAGTGCTTATAATGAGTGTGAATAATGTCTGAAATGCATCGTGGGCTGTGTGGTAAATGTTTATGGATAAAATACATGATCGGGAAGGGGCCGGTCTCGTTGTTGAAGTCTCGGTTGCAAGATGTAAAGAATCAGTCTGTTTTCACATATCTGCAAGAAAATAAAGCACATGGCTGTTCAGGCGCCACATCTACACTTTGGGTGGTTGGGTGGGTAGTACTGAGCGTCAAATGGGGTTAACACACTCCCCCCTCAGATCCTCACTCTTAATTGGACTTGAAGGCACTGTCAGGTCCAATTGCGATGTGGGGGTGCAAAGCAAAGTCTGCTGGAGAGAAACCTGCCAAATCTGGTGTTAGGCACGTCAAAGAAGATTGGGGAGGGTTGAGAGGTCGGCCGGGCCAACGAATCCCCGTCACAAAACCCGTTACTTTAAGCATCAGTTGGTGGTGGCTACAACAGCAAAGTGAGGTAGTGGGTGGCGAGTCTGACTCACACTTAGCAAGTCTGGGTTTGAGTTTCAGATGGAACAACTCTGTTTGGAATTTGCACATTTTCAAGGGAGGTACCCGAGCATTCTAAATACATGCAGATGAATAGTCCAAAACACACATAATTTACTTCAGAATTATTGCTAAAATCTGGACTGAAATCATAATTTGGACAAGCAATATTGCTCGTACACTGTTTTTTTTCTTCCAAAAACACTTAAACTGTTGAATTCTGGTTTCCAAGCTCTCCATCACTTTATACATGATGATGAATTGATGCTATACATCAATGGTTTCCCTCTTATAATGACATAAATGATTTTGACATCCCTCGTTTTAAAATTTACAATAAGTTGTCCTTCCATGTGAATATTTATTTGTCCCCGACACAGTATTCCCTGCAATTGATGAGAATTGACTATTTTTGTGTCAAAAACTGTAAAATATGTGCATTTTAAGATTGATGGAGGGAAATGATTGAGACAAGTGTCACACATTGTTTTTTTCTTGATAGATGGGATCCAAAGTGATACCAAACCATTTCTTTCTGAAATAATGATGAAATTGGCCCAAGCTGAAATTTGACACTTTTTTTACAGAAACACATTCATGTTCTATAATTGCTGCATTACATCAATAAAGTGAAATAAAGAATTTGAAATGACGTCATTTACACACTCAGCAAAATGTGTAAGTCACTCAATGAATGAACCCTAAAAACAAAACTCATACAGGAATAATGTGATCACAGACATGCTGTTCTTCCAGAATGTTGCTCCTGATCTCATTCCTCACTGGAATGCAAAACACAATGTTTGAACATCATGTCTACCAGCCCCAAATACTTCACATAGCCCATCAAATATGTAAATACAAGCACGGATATGCAAATGATACACACAAAGAACTTTTTTTTGTCTATGCGCTAATGAAATTTCAGCATGGTTTTCTGATGTGAAATTAAATTTACTCACCTTGCCCTTGCTCCCCTTCCTCCTCTTCCCCCTCTTCATAGTCATCCACTGCCACCGTCTCTTCCTCTTCCTCCTCTTCTACCCGCTCTTCCTCTTCTTCGTCTTCTTCTTCCTCCACATCTACCTCTTCCTCACCCTCGCCTCTGCCCATCTCGCCTTCCTCATGCTCCATTTGCTCTTCGTTGTAGTCCATATAGCTTTCAGCCTCCTCCACCTCACCCGCCTCCTCCTCTTCCTCCTCCTCCAGCGGTCCATCCTCTTCCTCCTCTCTGTCATCCATCTCTTCTGTTCCATCCGTCTCATAACACTCTTCCATTGTTGAGTTGTCCATGTCGTCGAGGTAGGTGCTTCTTTTGGGGGAGGTCTCCAAGGTTTGTCTGTCTAGACTCTTTCTCTTCTTGGCCACAGGGCATCCATACACACTGCATGGGAGAAATAAGAGAGAGCATCTATTAGCGCTTAGCCTCACCTGGACAGAAATGTTCACTTTCTTTGCTGTGGGTTTCTTTGTTCAGGTGCTAATCTCCACAAATTAAGTAAAATGAGCGATTACGTTACATGTTGTTATTACAAACAACATATTGTTCCTTTTATGATATTTTAATAATCATTGCATTCAAATTAAAATGCAGTAAACAGTTGCATGTTGCTGTGATTTTGATGTTGAGCTGAACCGAGGTTTAGTACATTTAGGTGCATGTTAAACCAATTTGTTCTTCAGGCAAAGCAAAATCACGCAGTGCACTGTGCAAACACATAGCAGATTGATGTTCCTTTGTTCTGACATAAACCCAGCACATCAAAAGACAACTGCCTGTCTGGAATTGTGATAAAAAAGGGAAAGAGACAACATGAAGTCTGATTAACTGTGCCAAGGCGTGTAATATTTTAATGCATTCCTCTAGCCCCCCCCCCCCCTTTTCTTTTTTTGAACCAGGAAAACAAAATCCAAATCAGATCATGTGTGCATGCATTGTGGCTATCGACCACATGCGTTTTAACTATTTTCCTCCCACATGCTCAAAACAGCTGCCTGACCAACACATATATGCAAGTAAATGCGTTTTCCCATTTAACGAAGAATGTGTGCACGTGTGTGGCTGTGTGGACAAATGTGGCACATTTGAACAAAAGCAACCCACACTGTCAGAATTTTGATGAGCCCTGAGTGTTTTGGCCATCAAATAAAGCCCCTTTCCAAGCTTGGAGCTAAACACGTTTTGGGCACGTTCACTGGGCTGTGAAATATCCCTGGGCTGCTATTTTACAAACGCTCACACAACCCCTGGATATTTCCCTTGGCCCAGCTCTACTTTTACACAGGAAAAAAATGTCTCAACTGAGTGAACGGCACAAGCTTTTGTACTGTATATGAGAACTGTATTGATTATTTTGGGGAAAGTTAACGTTTGGTGCTTCTTTGGCTGAGGATGAATACTTAACGTTTGGCACATTAAAGTTTGGATTAGTTGGACTTGATCAGGTTTGCAGTGATGCCATTAAGATAGAGTAATTGGCAGTCTTGGTTGACGATGAAGAAAGTGGCCCTCGAGGATCGGAGTTTGAGACCACTGGCCTTGGGTTTCCCACCTCATACCTCATGTCTTTGGCATTAGGTACATCTCATTGGACATTGGTAATCCGATGCACTTTAAATATGGATCAATATTCTGATTCCTTGGATGTAGTATTTTAAATGCTCTGTAAAGTGATTTCTTGCAGCTGTAGCGTAATATAAAATAAGAGTTATTGTCGTGTATCGTATTCCTTTTCCGTTCAGCGTAGTGGCATCTAGCGAAACCATAACACCACTGCAGCCAGTATTCCATCCACCCATTTTCCGTACCGCTTATTCCTCATTAGGATCGCGGGGGGGTGCTGGAGCCAATCCCAGCTGTCTTCGGGCACGAGGCGGGGGACACCCTGAATTGGTTGCCAGTCAATCGCAGGGCACACAAGGATATAGTTATTACAGTTTAAGGCAAGCTAAATGATATACTTTCAAATACATTTTTATTCCATTTCAAATTAAATTAAAGAATAAATAAAGTAATTCAGTTCAAACCAATTAAAGGCCAACATCACAGTCCCAAAAATCTCATATTGATTAAAGTGTGTATCTGCTACGAAGAGTCTTGAATAAAACCAAATTATTATTTCATTGGCTCTGTTCACATGAGTGTGTTACCATGAGTAATTTGGATTTTTTTTTTTTTTTTTAAATGATGGTTAATTTACTTTGTTTTCAGATTAATGGATTCAACGCCTTGACGACTTCTCAAGGATCCACAGGAACCCTGTCAGTCAAGTGCTCAAACCTCTACCTTCCCTCACCCTCTTTCTTTGGATGTCTATCAGTCAGTCACCATCCATTCTGCCTAGCAGGCTCAATCTCACTCTGCCCAGGGATTCCTTAATGATCTGACCCCCCGGCCTCTTCTGCAACCAAGGGCCCTATTTCATTAATCCAACCCCACATGGAAACTCATTCCCTGTCTGACAGCTAGGCCTCTGCCCCAGGGCTCTATGAGGGTCTATGGGGCAGTGCGCGAGCGCGTGTGTGTGCAGGTGTGTGCGTGTGTGTGTGTGTGTGGTAAGCAAAATGGAGCACAGTGATCAATATTGTTTTCAGGCAAACACCTGAAAATCACATTAAAATGCCGCCCATTGCAGTTCCTTGATTCCAGGACCTTCAAGATAAATCAAGGGCAGGACCCAGTAGATAAGGTGCTGGCAAGTCCAGAGAGGAAAATAGGCGAGAGGCAGTGACGTGCAGTCAGGGGAGGCAAGTGAGGCTGTGCCTCACCTGTCATCATGGAATTATCAAATGAAAAAATAAATTAAACAGTTATATTTATTTAGTGATTTGTACTTTCAAGTTCTTTTCCATTTGACTTCACCATTTTTGAGTTTTTTTTTTTCAAAATCGCTGGATTTTCACATTTACCGTTCAAGTTCAGCCGTCTGAGCCTGATCACCATGGATTGCACAATGACTATGCTCACTGTGCTGGCTTGTTCTGCAGTAAGACTGCATTGCTGTCCCTCTGCATATCGCTATTAAAGTGTTCAAAAACCTTTAGTATATGAACTAAATTTCTACAGTTAAGCTGGTGTATATAATGTACAGTGACTGTACATTATAAACACTGTACTACAATGTTTATTTTATTGTATTTTAATCAAAAATGTGTGCATAGGTGAGGCACACAGTTCTCCTGCCTTATGACAGGGGGCGCTGGTGATTCCAGAGATTCTTCTTGCAACTCCTCGGCTGCACAATAATAGAATTAGTGACAGCAAGCTACAGTAAACAGTTAGCAAGTTAAGTGCAACCCTCCAGTCATTTTTTTCGTGTTGCTTGGCCTTTTTTCAGAATGGAGGATTACATATCTAAATTGAAAGAATTTTCGAAACTGGACTTTCAATCGAAGCAGAAGATAATTATAGGAAGACCAACACCGGACTGTATAGCTCACAAACGGTGAGGGATGGATGGCAGGACAGCTTCTCAGCTTTTTGGCCCAAAAGGATCTCATTGAAACTATTCCTGAGGCGACAAAGTTGCTCCAGCTCGTGCTCACTGTTCCACCTACGACAGCATCAGTGGAGCGGTCATTCTCAGCACTGAGAAGACTGAAAACATACATTCGGAACAAGACTGATCAAGGACGACTTTCTTCAATGGCAGTGATCTCCATTGAGACAGAGAGACTTTTAAAACTGAAGAAAGTTAAGGAAGGCTTCTACAAAGTAGTTATCGATGCCTTTCTTCAGAAGGAGTGGCGCATGGACTTCGTTTATAAGTAAAGGGAACACGATAATAACATTTTTTTAATTCTTTTTTTCTATGCTACAGTTTGTATATATGTATAAAGAATGCTGACATGACATTTTAAACAAAACCCGTTAACTGTTGCCAATCCAATCAAATGGTAAGTAAGGTACTCTGTAGACTTCATTTTTTTTAGAGGTCATATGTTTGTAAATCTGACTGTGATGACGTCAGTGCCTCACCAGCCAAGAACCTCATCGCACGTCACTGGTGAGAGGCATGCAGTGCAGTAATGTGAATGTGGTGTGCCTGTTTCATCCACATTATGCATCAAATCATCAACAACGAAACCTTGTCGAAGCAGATGACAATCAAAGCAGCCATAAAGGACAACCGACACCACTTTTTTTTTTTCCTGACATCAGAAAAACGTATTATATTACATATACATTATGATATTTTTAGTCAAATGCAAAACACCAATAAAAATGACTTAAAGTGTCCAAAATAGGCCAAAAATTGAGCTGCGAATTGGGCATTTTCAGAAAGTCCTGCCCCCAGTTCGTGACGTCACGCCAACGTCTTGCATTGCTTGTGAATCAAAACAATGGCTTCAGATTCGGAGAATATGGTTTCTTGTTACACATCCAGTTATGAATATGATTCAAATAGTTCTGAAGAGGAAAGCATACATGTTTGCAATCGATTAAAGAATTATATGTGCCATCCTTTAGTGACGTCACGTACGGACTCGTCACCAACTCAAAAACAAGACTTCCTGAATATTCAGCGCGAGTCTTAAAACGTAAAATATAGCTATATGCGGTGGAATATTTGTAAAATACGCTCAGTAGAAGTCATTTGAAGCCATTTTACAAATTATGGACACAACTTGTCCGGACACGTCGGTTGTCCTTTAAGGGCAAGCATAGCATCAAAAAAGTACAAGATTGGAAACACTGTATATTGTGTAAATAGGCAATCACTTTACAGCAGTACAGACTTGAAAGGGTTAATCCAATCAGCCGGTGAGTGGGTGTGGCTGTGGAGATAAATGCTGTCTGAACCAGGGGGCTCTTGTTAGCCGAGGGAGACACATCGCCGGTGAGTCCACATGTTGCATTTCCACATTCTACCTTTCTGTTGATTAAAACTAAAATAATGTGAAAGTTGTGATAACAAATGATTGTGAATGAGTTGCATTTCTATTCTATGTTTCCATTTGTAGGTTTATGGCCTACTTCACTGCTCGTCTACCAAACAAAAAAGAACCAATGTATTCAAAACTCAATCAACAATAAATAACGAGAGTGAGTTGAGTTGTATCAGTGTGGTCTCTCTGGGATCCCTTTCGGTGTGAAAACGTGGAAACGTAAATTGACCGAACACTGTATTTTTCTCCGATAATAGATTATAAATCACAAACACTGTTTTCTCAGATGCTCATTATATCTTTCAAAGGAGTCAAGTGCACTTCGTTGTTTGAAGTCACCATTATACATATGAGTAAGGTTTCCAATGACAGAACATAAGGATAAGAATAAGAACACAAATAAAAATAAGAAAACCCATAATAGTCCCGCAATAGGGAAATTTGCATGTAAACCTTCAATATCTATTAATTATTTTTTATTAATTTCAAACTGTTATTCCATTTTACAAAAAATAAAATAGCAAAGTGAAGAATTAAGAAACAGACCAATCTAGAAAAACCAAAATAAATTATAATGTAAATGTAATAATTTTGAAGTTACAATCCTACATAAAAACAGTAAAATGTATCTCTGCGAGATATTCAACAGAAATCAACTCTGCAGAGTTCACCTACATTTCTCCCTGATAGTCAAATGATCAGTTCCATTTGATGCTCTGCATAAAACCTTATGTGAATGGTTTTCAATCCTGCTTGCATTGCCCCAACCACCAGTCCGTGGACCGGCTACGGGCCTTTCTAAGTGCTGTATAAATGTAGTTGCGTTGTGTTGCATTGAATACATGAAAGAAGAAGCAGTAAACATAAATTAATGGGAAAAAAAGATCAACCGTACAGCAAAGTGCACAGTTGATGGTCAGTTATGACTGCAGAAGATGAAGCTGTTTTGATATTTCCTCCCCGAGCGGAATCACCAGAATGATGTAGAGGAGCAAGTTGTGCATGGTATGTCATCAAAAACAATGCAATACAAGATATCCAATGAATCGTTTGAACAAGTAACGCCCAGGTGATCAAATGGAAATGGAAGCAGTGTTGTCACAGCGGGGGCGGCCCGGTAGTCGAGTAGTTAGCACACCGGCTGGCTTCACAGTGCAGAGGTCGCCGGTTCGCGTCCCGGTCCGGCCTCCCTGTGTGTAGTTTGCATGTTCTCCCCGGACCCACGTGGGTTTTCTCCGGGTCCTCCGGTTTCCTCCCACACTCAAAGAACATGCATGGCATGCATGGCAGGGAGTGGTCCTCTGCTCCCCCCAACCTGAGAGTAGGGACCTATCATAGCTGTGTCCGGCGCCACCATGTCTGGACATTAGGGATATATAAATCGGGGCGATACGACCAGTCAGACTTTAGTTCGCTGACAAAGCCTCTTGGATAGGAGGCGAAACGTCCGAAACCTTCAAATTTGTACAGATGACGGCTAAAGAAAACTTATCATCGAAACAACATGATAGCATGCAATAAATATGTTTTCCTACAATGACTGTGATCATAGATGCAGGGGCACTTCAATTTAAAGGACAACCTTTTTTTGTTTCTTAACTGACATCAGAAAAACGTTTTATAGCATCTAAAATACCCAAAACACGCAGGCTGATATTTTTAGTCAAATGCAAAACACCAATAAAAATGAGTTACCAAGTGTACCAAAACTACTTCAAAATGATCCCGGAAATCGTGAGTTTCAGAAGGTCCCGCCCCCTTGTTGGTGATGTCACACCAGGACGTCTTTGCCTTGCTCGAGAATCAAAACAATGGCTTCAGATTCAGAGAAATTGCTTTCTTTTTACTCATCCAGTTATGAATATGATTCAAATAGTTCTGAACAAGAAGGCATAAATGTTTGCAATCGATTAAAGAAGTCCTCCCTGTATCATTTTATGGCGTCTGGACTCCAATGTAGCTCCCCGAAAATGTAAAAAATGTCGCCCAAGCTCCGATAGAAATGAGCTGATTTGTCTGCTGGGAGTTTGTGTCAACTAGTATCATATAGTAGTCTTGGTGCAACACACAACGATTCACCATCGCGTTATGTATGTTTTTTCTTTCGAATTTCGCCATCAACACGGATCAACACGAAGTTTTCAGACCAAACAAAGTACCCAAAATGCATTGTGTGTCGTTTTCTCGGTCAGGGGCGTTCCAGACGTGACGTCATCAACTCGAAAACAAGACTTCCTGAATATTCAGCGCAAGTCTTAAAACGTAAAATATAGCTATATGCTGTGGAATCTTTGTAAAATACGCTCAGTAGAAGTCATTTGAAGTGATTTTACAAATTATGGATACAACTTGTCCGGAGGCGTCGGTTGTCCTTTAAGGGACCAACAAATGACAAGATTGTGGTGTTAAAGAACAGAGAATAATCCATAGTCCATTCAACTTAAAATTCCCCCATTTAAAGTGTTGTCAACTGACAGACATTTGTACATGTTTTTCTGAGCAGTGCAATTTTCGTCACAGGTATCCAGTACAGACTTGACAACAAAGAGAAGTTCTTGCAGGGATTATTGTAAAACAAACATTTAAACAACAAGCACACCAGTATGGTAAAATTGGACATTTCCATGATTAATGGGGGCACCTGTTTGAACTTGAAAGTATCATCATACATTTTTTAACACAATGGCCGATTTGTTGTGTATTTAGTGATCAGGTTACAATAACATATATTTTTGAACTACTCTGGGCATAAAATCGGACTTTATGTTTTATGTCCTATTTATGCATTGCCAGAGTGAGTGTCACCTTTTTTAATGTAGGCTTGGAACCCCATTTCACTAAAAAAGTAACATGGCTAAATTACACGTGTCCTCGGTTGGCAAAGGAGTAAAATAGTTTAGACATCAAGAGCTTCAAGACATTGCAACTAGACCAAAGAATAATGAGGATAGGAAAGTTTTATTGTTTAAATTGCCACACTTAATGATTAAAAATCACAAATCAAACCAACACCCCTCTCTCGCATGCTCTAATTGTTCCTTAAAATTGTATCCCTTGGGAAATCCTCAAGGAGGAGCGTGCAAGAGAAGTAGCAATCAAAAAGGAAAAGGGCTTCACATCGCAAAAACACCACTTCATATTTTATGGAGTGGCTACCTCGGCATTATGGAATGGAACAAATTCTATTACACTTTGAGGAAAGTGGCCCTTACGTGCAGAAATAACACTTCAAGAGAGGAAAGCCCATTTGTGGAGACTTAATGTGAGACGGGGGCGGGAGATAGGCAAGGGACAAAGGGCTCCCATTTGGATAATTTTGGGTGACAGCTGAGCGACTGTTGGAATGCGACGGCATTGCATGGCACCTTTACTAGCAGTCATATTAGTGGCGCTTCTCAGCGGGGGAAAAAGCTTAGCCGGTCATTAGCATCACATGCTATTTGTCTCCATGACACAATTATGAGGCTGCCTCTTCCCCTTCTTCTCTTCTCACTGCAGATTTTCCATCTCAAATCCTCCTCTCTGTTCACCCAATTTTCTTTCACCATATTTCTCCCCCATACCTCACCTCATTGGCTCGCTCGGCCTGTTGTATCACCACCAGTAAATATTTAAGATTACATACGCTATATATCACCTAAATCTAATCTCTTCCACAATCCCAGCTCATTGTTGCTTCTCTGTAGACGAGAGATGCAGGGAATGCAGCACCGCTGGTTGTGACTTCTATCCAGCAGCAGGATCTATAGACACGTGTGGCAGAGCACCGTTTCCATGGTGACAGCCTCCAGAAAGCCATGAGGGATTGGCTGTCCTCACTGGATGACTGTGAGGGTAGCCAGTCTGTGAGAATAAAAATGGGATCTGGAGGCAGACGAGGAAGTATAGACCTACAAAATGTTTCCTTGAGTTTTCAAGAAGGTTAATTCGACAAGACTAATGTATAGTCACTTTTTGTAATTGCATATTGTAACAGCCATCCGACCATTCTCTGGTCACTTGGACTCCCGGCGCTCGCGGGCGTGCAACCATTCTCATCCACAGTCACACCGAGGGACAAAATAAAGTGTTCAATTAAACTACCATGCGAGTTTTGAGAATGTGGGTGGAAACTCAAGAACCCGGAGGAAACCTATGCAGGCATGAGGAGAGCATGCCTACTTCACACAGGAAGACAGTGGCCCGAATCAAACCTCTGTACAGTGAGGCGGAAGTGCTAATACTTTCCCCTGTTTTTCTTTGTCTGCCCTTGGTGGCCCAGCAGGGAGCTCAGCAAGGAGAAGCGCACCTGTTGGCAGTCAGCTCTCAGTCGTAAACTATGCGGCCACACCAGGAAGGCAATAGCTCCTTCCTCTGCTTCATGTGAATGACACATGATGCCACACAGCCCCCGAACGTTCCCTCTGCAATACATGACAGCACACCCGACAGAAATTCTTCCTGCATGAACAATGACACATGCATCATATGTCATGATTGGTCCATTTAGTAATATACTGTGATGGGTTAGTAGTCCGCTTTCCTCATCAAGTTCCCTCAATTAAAATAATAAAACATTTCATTTATAAGCGCCGTTCAAAACTCTCAAGAGTCATTTACTTGTCACAATGGATGAGAAGACCTGTAGCCTGCTATCATTGTTGCTGATGGAAAACAAGCTAGCTTGGCTGTGGCATATACTTCAATTGCAATGTGGGTAAAGGCCCATCCCCCTCCACACACACACGCACACACACACACACACACACACACACACACACACACACACACACACACACACACACACACACACGCACGCACACGCACACACACACACACACAAAAACACCCACAACGTATGCGGCTGCCTTCTTGATTGATGTTGCTTTACAGTTAAGTGCATCATCTAGTCTTCAATGTCTCTCAGTTGGAACAGCACAGACTCAATTTTTGTTGGTCTGTATCTTGTTCTACAAAGTAAAAAGGTGCCTGGAATTGGCCATTCAGTACAAGAAACCGTTTTAATGCCACATTCAATCCCAGCCGTGAATCAAACTGCAAAATATTTTCAAAACGATGCATATGGCTGGCCATCGACGATAAAGGCAAAGTGTGCATCAGTTACATGTACAAGGTAGCTACCCCTTGAGAGTGTGCGTAACTATTAAGCCACCTGTACCGCTATATAGTGTATCACCCTCATATTGGTTTTTGCTCCAAAGCTGAATGTTTTTCATTTTCTTATTTTTTTACCAAGTATTTTTGTGTTATTTGTTTAATTATCCTTGCTCTGCTTCCTTGTCATTCTTTCTTTCCTTTCTTCTGGTTACATTTTTTTTTAATTTCTTACAGATTCTTAGCTGCTTTTCAACAGTGTACTCTTTAAACAATGTTGGGTATTTATTCATGTATTTAGTTATTTGTTTATTTTGTAGCAGATTATCAACAATACTAATCTCCAACCACAATGAGCGATGCAACTCAAAAATGGGAGCACAGGGCCCTTTAAGGAAAAAAAAATGTTTTGCATCATAGTGTTTGTTACATCTGTGTAAGCTCTCAGTCGTACAGGAGTGGTCCATCGATGAAAAGGTTTCTTCAGCCGTCATCTGTACTTCTTTGTCGGACATTTCACTTCTTATCCAAGAAACTTCGTCAGCAAACTAAAGTCTTACTGGTAGTTTAGGCCCTATATATATATATATCCCTACTGTCCAGACATGGCGGACTCTGCTATGATAGGTCCCTGCTCTTAGGTTGGGGGGAGCAGAGGACTACTCCATGCAGCTCCACTGATTGTTCCTATTGTTCTGACTAACGACTGGCCTGATTGCCCCACTTGGACCGGTATCACTTCATCAGTATTACTAATCCTATGTTGCCTAAGCAGGCTATTGTATGAACGATCCAAATTGAACCTCAACCCACCAAACCGGTTTAATGATGGATTTAGTTGTTTTATGAAAATCGCTTCTTTTACTCCCCAAAATTTGATACACACCAGAAAAAATGCTTCTGACCATAAAACCTCGTTGGAGCGACGACCTTTTTGTTTGCAACAAACTCTGACAAATAAACAACTGTCACATCAGCAATTTATTTCCCCCCTCTCGTTTTCCTGCTGCACCGACACCTGTAAGGCATTTCACTGCTTACACGCAGCTGGTTGGCACCCCCTCCCCAAAGAATACACAAGAAATATGGAAAGAAATAAACTAGCTGACTTTTAAAAGAAATTTAAACATATTATGAGGTTCCTCCCCAATGGGAAAACGTCTAGCGCCAACCGTCAAGCCAACGTGACACCATGCAATTTGAGAACGCTAGATTCTTATCGTATTTTTATTATCTCATACCTCTCATAGTGGTCAATGGAGAGCTAGGACTCTTTGCCTCGCTTTGTTTTGAGAAGGAGAGGAGAGAGAAAGAGAGGAAGCGAGAGAGAGAGAGAGAGAGAGAGAGAGAGAGAGAGAGAGAGAGAGAGAGAGAGAGAGAGAGAGAGAGAGAGAGAGAGAGAGAGAGACAAGAGAGAGGAAGAGGAAGAGAGACAGAGATAGAAAGAGATACAAAGACAGAGAGATAGACAGACATCAACCCATTAGAGAGGGAGACCGAGAAAGAGACGAGAGAGAGAAAGACAGAAAGAGAGAGAGAGAGAGAGAGAGAGAGAGAGAGAGAGAGAGAGAGAGAGAGAGAGAGAGAGAGAGAGAGAGAGAGAGAGAGAGAGAGAGAGAGAGAGAGAGAGAGAGAGACAGAAATGTCTCCACTGTGAGACTAATAAAGGCATATCCAATAGTTAGACAGAGAGAACAAGATAGAGAGAGGGAGACTGAGAAAGATACTGAGAAAAAGAGGGAGATGCAGAGAGGGAAAGAGACAGAGAGAGAGCAATACAGAAAGAGAGAGAGAAAGACAGCAAGAGAGAGAGAGACAGACAGACGAGAGAGAGGGAGAGCTAGAGAGAGAGGATCCTTTCAGAGCTGTCAGGCTTCTCCCGCAAGCCGAGGAGAACAAAAGACATAGTCGTGGTGCAGGAGGCTCAGCACATGGCAGACGATTGCAATTTGGGGCGTTTTCTAGAGGCTCAGCCTTCATCTCGCAATACAGCCACTATAGCTCATCCATCCTTGTTCATGAGTGTCATCTTATACTAAACTTGTCAAATATTCAGGTGATTGCTGTGGTGTTTAAATAACCCCTCATCGTTGCAGTATAAGAGACGAATGTAAACTCACCCAACATGTTCATTTGGGTCTTTTAAGCATTGTTTCAATTTATTCTCATGTTTGGAAAAACGACAAACAACTGATGTCTTGATTTCAGTGTTCCTGATGTTGAGCACAGCGTGTGCAATGCATCTCGCTGAAAGGAATCAGAACCCAGCAGCAGCCTGTTCAACTCAGTGGTTCGATAAGCCTGTTCCTCTCATTCAATAGCCCTTCTCCAACATTTGTAGCCTGCGGCTAATGAGCTCAATCGCAACTTTAGGAAAACACTCACTTGATTCTCGCTGCACTTCTTTTCACCCATGTCACTGTAATTGTCCTTATCGCATGACTGCTCAGTTTGAGCCTCTAAGTAAGAACATGAGCAACAGTACAGTTCAGGCAAGCAACGACTCAAGAGAGGCGAGTCTCTCAATCCAAGCAGGCGCCTTCCTACCTTTCATTCTTTCTTCCTACATCACCAAGAAAGCTCGGCCTCTTTCCTTGACTTTTTTTCGGTATCCGACCGCGTGCTAAATGCATTCTCACAAACAGTTTTTGAACCTTGCTGATACTATTACCATCACAGCGCTTCTGTTTTTGAGATGGATGATGTATCCACAAGTGAGACTTTATTTTGTAGTCACCCTCGAGAGGCCACGAAAGGTGGGATGAGACTCGTTTGGGACCGTTCAAGTGATGCATAGTTTCTGAAGGGGGACGCACACATTACATTATCTTATTTGAAGGATGGGGAAATATTGTAACATCAAGCCAATACAATCCCCTCAAAGGAGTTGGATACATAAAACTATAGATTGTTGACATTTCTATTGACATTTGCTTGTGTATAATCAAAAACAAATTAGAAAATTCTTACGAATGTCCTGGGCAGCTCTATAGGAAGAGGCCATGATGTCCAGAAACCCCCACCCCCTCAGACTACACTGACAGCCCAGACCACGCTCACATTGAATGAAGTACTGCCGGTCGTTCCTGCTGACTTCTGTCAGGCTATTAAATAGACAGACTTGAAGTCCTGGACTCACCCCAGTCACCGATTATCAGTATGCTCTTATTTATACTTTATAATTTATATGTATTTCAATACTTTATGTACTTCCACTTATCCCTTTCCTAATTATGCCGCTGTAAATTGGGAATTTCTCCATTGTGAAGCAAATAAAGGTTTCAGCGGTTTCACAATTGCAATAGTCACAAGCTATAATTTCAGGGTGATGCCCATAAAAAATGATATTGATGAAGGGTTTATTTTCAGTTAAATAACTGATGACAACATTTGAAGGTGCTACATTTTGAAGCAAATGTATTGCAATGATCCATAACTTGTTTGGTAATTTAGTTCAACATATGATGAGATACACAACAAACATCCTCATCATGACCATGATTACATATTTATGGCTCCAGAAATAGGATGAGTAGCACATAAAGTCTTTAACCTCATACTCACTGTGTCACAGATTTTGGTCAAGTTATACAAAATTTGCACAATAGTTTGGCTACAAGTATTTGGGTCTGTGGAATGCTTTCCCCTCAATCACTCTGAGAGAGGAAGCAACAAACAGAGTGCTGATGAAGGAGAGGGTGAACATCTCTATCTTTGGGTGACGTTTCAGAGTCTCCCGAAATTCACAATAGCACCACAAAAAGCTGCTAAATGTGTTGCTCTTTGCTTTAAAAGGGGAAAAAATGCTACACTGGAGTCAAAAAAGTAGATTAATATTTTAGCAAAATTGCAAAACTGGCACTGAGCAGTCATTTTGTCACATGGCTGAGCTACACCCTGGTCGTTATGGTAACAAAAGCCTTCTGCAGCTTTTGCACAGGACTGAACTGTTTCCTTAAAATGAATTGAATGAACCAGAATGCAAAATTTGGTTATTTAAGTGTGGTGCAAATTGTTGAATTGTTTGGTGCAATGTCAGACGTTACATTCACACCACTGGTAACTGTTGTAAATTGTGTAAAGCAACAAACCAATGTAAAAAAATCCAAGCATATGTCCGCAAATTGAAATCGAGCAAATCCTACAATACTCAAGAAGAGTCATACAGAATGCATCCACAATACTGCAGTGAAACCACACTCGCACACACGCACACACTCGCACACACACACACACACACACACACACACACACACACACACACACACACACACACACACACACACACACACACACACACACACACACACACACACACACACACACACACACACACACACACACACACACACACACACACACACACACACACACACAGGCTGGTACTTTTGCATAATTTGGTCGTACGAGTCTGAGTTCCTGAGCAAGAGTAAAGCTCATTGGGCAGCCGACTGGTGTGGCGTGTAATTCAGCTATCTGTCATCCTGCAGCTTCACTGCTGGATTAGCCAGGTAAGGCGTCTCTGTCCCACAGTAATGACTTCAATCAATCATGCACCTCAAACACACACATGCACGCGCACAAGGCAGCAAGTTAGCGACTAGCCCAAGATTTTCTCTTCCAGGTCATTCATTCGCCTAAACAAATGTTTGACTGGACAAACTGACAGAGAAAAGCATTTGGTGATAAATTCAGATAACATGATATTAAATTAGAAGACTGAACATAAATGTGGTTTTACCTCATTCTTTCTTAAGACCATTATTTTTTTTTCTTTTGTTTCTTTTTCTTATATCAATTTCTAGCAAAACATAAGCACCATTTTAAATAGAACCATATTAGATCTGTTATTTCCTGACAATGTAACAATTTATTGACAGCATTTTTTTTTTTGTAATGTAAGATTAATGTAGTGGCTTTTAATGGAGGGAGGATCAGGGCACAGCAATCCAAGGCATCCAACTCGGAGGTGCATCCAAATGCCGGTCGATGGGTTGATGGGTTGCACCCCTCTTCCCCATCCCATGTTGACAATAAGCTTCCAGCGGAGTTCTCGAGTCAGCAACCCCTCATTGATGATTACTTTTAATCGCTTCGCATGCCACTGACTTAATACTTGTCAAGCTCACTTTATCTTAGCATCTGTAACACTTTATAAAACATCGAACCAATGAATACATTTACAGAAGTTCACTATCCCTATCCATTCTCAGTCCAGACATGCTAAATGGTTCAATTCCTTCCTTTTATTTCCAAAATCCTAGACAAAGTTGTGTACGCCCAGCTCTACTCTCACTTCTCCCAGATTGATATCTACGAACCATTCCAATCTGGTTTCCGCCCTGACCACAGTACAGAATCAGCTCTCTTAAAAGTCACAAACGATCTTCTTTTCGCAGCTGACGCCGGTTTACTCTCCATCCTCGTCCTTCTTGACCTCACTGCAGCTTTTGACACCCTTTTTCATCCCATCCTCCTTGACAGACTTCTCTCCATCGGGATCACTGACACGCCCCTACGCTAGTTCCACTCTTATCTATCTGGCCGCTCTCAGTTCATCCAAATTAACTCCTTGACCTCACAGTCCTCTCCTGTATCTTCTGGTGTGCCCCAAGGCTCTGTCCTGGGACCTCTCCTCTTTATCACCTACCTTCTTCGCCTTGGCAATATTATCCGTAAATTTGGTATACAATTTAATTGCTTTGCGGAAGACACCCAGCTCTATCTCTCCAGCAAACACAACACCTTCTTCCACCTTCTTCCCTTTCACTCTGCCTCTCTGAAATTTAACCCTGGTTTACTCATAATTTCCTCAAACCTAAAAGTGAAAAAACTGAAATTCTCCTTGTTGGTACCAAATCCACCTTGAGCAAAGCCAGCAGTTTCTCTCTCACTATTGACAATTCGACAGTGTCTCCCTCCCATCAGGTCAAAAGCCTAGGTGTCATCTTTGACAGCACACTATCTTTCCACTCCCATATAAATAACTTAACGCGATCTGCGTACTTCCACCTTCGCAATATCAATTGCAATTCACTTCTCCTTGCTGTCCCTCAGAAACTTCTCCACAAATTTCAACTCGTCCAGAATTCTTCAGCACGGATCATCACCAGAACCTCATCCTTTCACCACATCACTCCCGTCCTCCAAGAGCTCCACTGGCTCACGGTCAAATATAGAATCAACTGTAAAATTCTTCTTTATAAATTTAAAGCTATCCATAACCTGGCCCCCATACCTATCTGAGCTTCTTCACATTTATATTCCCTCTCCTTCCCTCAGATTATTTTCCTCCGCCCACCTCTGTGTGCCCCCCTGCCCGTCTCAGCACGATGGGGGACAGAGCTTTCAGTTTCTCTGCCCCCAAACTCTGGAACTCACTTCCTCCCAACATTCGTAACATCGATTCTCATCCCACCTTCAAATCCCATCTCAAAACCCACCTATTGAAAATTGCATTTTCTGTGTAGCTCTTCTTTCTATTTATAATTGTATTTTATTTATTGTATTCTATTTGTGATTGTATTTTATTTATTACAGTAGCTTTGCTTGTCTGTGACTGTAAAGTGTCCTTGAGAGCTTTGAAAGGCCCTTAAAATAAAATGTATTATGATTATATATATATATATATATATATATATATATATATATATATATATATATATATATATATATATATATATATATATATATATATATATATATTATGTGATATCATGAGAGGCTAGCTCTCAGCGGGACGGGACAAGAAGTGCAATGGACGACAGGTTTGGATACAAACAAAAGGTTTTAATCAAGGGTTCCAGGGGGAATTCACAAGCAACAAAGGTTCGAATAGTGTCTCTTCCAATACTTGTCAAAATAAAGTCTCTTCTGATACTTAAATCCAAATAAAGTCTCTTCTGCTACTTAAATCCAAATAAAGTCTCTTCTGAGGTAAAACTGAAGACGGAGTTCTTTACAAGAGTCTCTAGGCCTCACCCCTCTTGACGTCCTCGTCATGTAGCCTAGCCACCTTAGCTAGGTTCAAATCCAGTGTCCAGTCGTGTGTTTCCAACTGGCAATGAGTTCCACGCCGCAATCAACTTCTCCACAGAGCACAGCAATCGAGCTTGTCTTTCCCCAAGCTGCACACTCAGAGGCTCTCTGCCTTAAGAGCCCTGCTTTCCAATCAAGCCCTGATCAGCTGCAGGTGTGTGGGTTTAATTGCTGCCTTCCACCAGGTGGGGCCAAGACTCCCTCTGGGTGGAGCCATCTTAGGGGGATGTATTTGCCCTCCAGGACACAGCCTCTCGTGACATCACAATATATATATATAAATATTTATATATATGGGTGTGTGCGTTATTTCAATGTTGTGAACCTCCCATACGTGCCTTTGCGAGGCATCCACTACAGAGCAGAGGAAGACTCTTTGACATTGACACAATTTAGTTGGCAGCAGCACGAGGATAGGTCTGGGGCTCAGGGTTTTGGGAGGTCCAGGGGTCACAGGTCAGAATCTAAAAAGCCTTTGGCACACCCTAAGCAGCCGCCCGCCTCCCAACACATAAATACTCCCCCTTTCGCTCTTGTGGCCGGATCCCCCTGGCACACTCCACACTCACAGCACATGATCTGTTATTCCCTCTGATGTATCTCCTCGGGGAGGCGCTTCGGAAAAAAAAGAGAAGGCGATGGGGAAAAAAAAGCACAAACACCACCTGTTTATTTGATGCCAGATAGCGTCGGAAAATGTTCTCTTGTCAAAATACTCACACAGCT
The DNA here is from genome assembly GCF_051943395.1 of Hippocampus bargibanti. Lineage (NCBI taxonomy): Eukaryota > Metazoa > Chordata > Actinopteri > Syngnathiformes > Syngnathidae > Hippocampus > Hippocampus bargibanti. Next base: position 16,946,556 of record NC_142742.1, on the reverse strand, counting down.
TTTGAGGCTATAATTTGGAATGATTTCCAAATTGGATTGCTTTAATGAAGTCAAGGCGTGTACAGGAGGGAAAGTGTGAGAAAAATCCTATTGGTGTGGGTATATTATTGTTCTACAATAAAAGTGTGGCGTTGAAAACACAGCCACTGTTCTTCTGTTATGAGTGATCACACCTGTTGATCACAGAACTTAATTAATTCTCAACTCCATCCTACTGTTGACATTGTAACAATTGTACTGCAACCAAGATGGATGAACCCAAGGTAGTAACAAAAATTACAGTTCCAACCTACACCCAATGCCTCTTTTTGGAAATTTAAAGCACTTCCATTAAATATGGAAATTTACATTTGGGTGACAGATACCACAGAAAAAGGGGGCAGGGGGCATTGGCATAGACGTGCGATTTTGGCAGAGGAAGTGGCACATTTTGATTAATGCGACCTTATCTGGTTGTGCACATGGAGACAGAGGAGAGCTTGACGGGGGCGGATGCTTGCCTCTTCCCCCGTCTCTTTCCTCTGTTTGGAATGGGTTTGCTGATCCTCTGCCTTTGTGACGTCTCTCTATTTTAGCCTCATTGCTGCTTTTTTTAATTGTAGCTATACATTCAGATAGGCCATGCGTTAGGCACATTCACAATAACATAAAATCCACATTTTGTGCTAACACTTGAAAAAAATAAGTGGAGTTAATGCAATGCACGCTTTATTTCTTCTATAAGTAGAATGACACCCTGCTGTTTGCATATGGACAGAAAACAATCTGGAGAAATCCCATAGAGAAACTTATGTACAGTCAGTATAAAGCATGTCACTTCAAATTACTAAATGTAATGATTTAATGAATTACTAAATTAATTTAAAGATTTAAAAAACAGTATTTAATTATTTAAAAAACATTATATATATATATATATATATATATATATATATATATATATATATATATATATATATATATATATATATATATATATATATATATATACATTGACATTAACGTTTTAAGAAAAACAACGACGGAAAATACCTCATCGGGAGGAAGAAGAAGAAGGAAGAGTGATCAAAAATGGGCTTGATTAAAAAAGCCAATCGGTCAGAATTTACCAAAGTTTAATCAAACGGTCTTGGATGAAATGCTTTCCAAATTTGTTGCTGTTTATTGTCCTAAAGGAACACTTGATACCTTATTCCACATTAAAAATACCTTAGTAGTACATTTCTAAGGGGTGAAATATAACTTTTACACACACTGATTACCTTTATATTGTCATCATATCCTCCATTCATGGATGTAATTACAATTTTATATATATATATATATATATATATATATATATATATATACACACAGTGAGACCTCAACTTACAAACCCTCGACTTACAAAGTTTTTGTCTTACAAACGTCAAATTTATGAAAATTAAACCTTATAATAAGCACTATTTTCATAATACACACCCACCACGGCTGGCGGAGTGATCTTCGGCGGATGCACACGACCAAACAGCACCAGAGGTTAAGTTACCAACAGTCCTTATGGAAGGTGACTCTCCTTCCATACGCCATCAACGACCATCAAAAAGGTAAATAAAACTTTATTTTACAGCACAGTTTATTTCTTTAATTACAGTTGTCATGTAATGCGCCTCTCTTTCCAAACAGCAATTCCCTTTGACCTTCGACCTCCAACGCCATTCCATCAAGCCATAAATCCCAAATGTAAATAAAGTGACTTTATGATACAATGCACTGTATTTCTTTCATTACAATACAATAGCACATTTATTATACAGAGAATAAGGTATGTTGTGTGTAGTTTTAAGGCTTATTTAGTTGAAAAGTATATTTTATGGAAACCCGGGAACGGATTATTCCCATTTTAATGGTTTCCTATGGGAATTTTTTTTTTTTGAGATACACACTTTTCGCCTTACACACTCTGTTTGGGAACCAATTAAGTTCGTAAGTTGAGGTCTCACTGTATATATATATATATATATATATATATATATATATATATATATATATATATATATATATATATATATATATATATATATATATATATATATATATATATATATATATATATATATATATATATATATATATATATATATATATGAAATCCATCTCCCCGTCTCCGAGCCAGAAAGTGAGGTATAACGACGTCACGCCCTCGCATCGTCACCACCTGGCCCATTTCCAATGCTTTTAGTGAGAGCTATCTGTCAAGCCATGAATAATACAAGCCCAAGGCTGGCACGAGCTGGCTTGCTGGCAATGTGGAATCCAAATGAGGCCGACGGCAGGAAGGGAACGCTTGACTTTTAGCTCGTGTCTGTGCTGTCCCTATGAAGACAGGCAATTACTCAGCTCGCAGCTGCAAATGTGGCGAACATAAAGCACCTGAACACATGCATGTACCAACGCACCCACGCTCACACACACACACACACACACACACACACACACACACACACACACACACACACACACGCACACACACACACCCATGCACCCACGCACACACACACACACCCATGCACCCACGCGCACACACACGCACACTCACGCACACACACACACACACACACATAGGCACACACGCACACACACACACACACACACACACACACACATAGGCACACACGCACACACACACACACACACGCACTCTCACACACACACACACATACACATGCACTCGCGCACTCTCTCACACACACACACACACATACGCACGCACACACGCACGCACTCTCACACACACACATACACATGCACACACACGGACGCACACACACACACACACGCACTCTCACACACACACACACATACACATGCACACACGTGCACGCACACACACACCACACACACACACACACACACACACACACACACACACACACACGCACACACACACTTACACACAAAGTGGATATATATCTCTATGTCTCTATGCTGTCATATTATTTGTTATTTAGTTTTTTTTTTTTGTTCTTTTGACTTCAAGACGGCGCCGCGAGAGTGGCTGCCTTTCCAGCAGCTCATGTATTTCGTTTTTCTACTTTCATTCCTTTCATCACTTTGCTGCTGTGAAATGTAAATTTCTCCACTGTGAGACTAATAAAGGCATATCCAATCCAATCCAATATCCACAACACAATTCCTGATCCAAAATTGTGAATGTGATCAGTGGAAGGTAAATACGTTATGGAAAAGGATGCACAAAAATTTAATTGTGAAGCAAAATCGCATCCAGAATTTACAAGGAATTGCATCTGAGTAAAGTGAATTAAATCAACGGCTCGAAAGGTTAAACATAATAATGCACTTGAAATTTGGAGACAGATACATACATGTTACATGTACTAATAATAAGGTAAGAGAGACATACAAAAAGTTGTGTATTGTCAAATGAGAAAGAAGAAAAAAAACATTTTCATAAATTGTTGTCAGACAATGTTGGTTAATTATACGGACCATAACTCTAACCCCTAACCTCTAACCTTCACCCTAACCTTAACCGGACCATTAAAACCTACCGTAAGCATACACTACTGGTATTGCATGAGAAAGTCTGTATGTATGTCAGAGTGGTGCAAGACATGTACCATGACTGTATGACAGCTGTGAGGTGTGCTATGACGGAGGAATTTAAAGTGGAGGTGGGACTCCACCAGGGGTATGCTCTGAGCCCCTTCTAACAATGGTAGACAAGAATCTCCTTGGACGATGATGTTTGCAGACGACATTTTGATCAGTAGCGAGAGCAGAAAACAGGTGGGGGAGAAACTCGAGAGGTGGAGGTATGCCTTGGAAAAGAGAGGAATGAATATCAGTCGCAGCAAGATGGAATATATGTGTGTGAATGAGAGGGATCCAAGTGCAAGAGTGATGCTACAGGGGGAAGAGATAAAGAAGGTGGAGGATTTTAAGTACTTGGAGTAAACTGTCCAGAGCAATGGAGAGTGTGGAAAAGAGGTGAAGAAGCGTGTCCAGGCAGGCTGGAACGGCTGGAGAAAAATGTCAGGTGTGATGTGTCATAGAAGGGTTTCAGCTAGGATAAAAGGAAAAGTGTATGAAAAGGTGGTGAGACCAGCCATGCTGTTTGGACTGGAGACAGTGCCATTGAAGAAAAGACAAGAGGCAGAGCAGGAGGTAGCAAAGACGAAGATGTTGAGGTTTGTTGGGCTTTGGGAGTGACCAGGTTAGATAGGATCAGGAATGAGTATATCAGAGGGACAACTCATATTAGGCTTTGGAGAGAAAGTCAGAGAGGCCAGACTGAGATGGTTTGGACATGTCCACAGGAGAGAGAGTGACTATATCGGGAGAAGGATGCTGAGCCTTGAACTGCCAGGCAGGTGACCAAGAGGAAGACCAAAGAGGAGGTTTATGGATGCTCTCAAATAGGACATGAAGGTCGCGGGTGTGAGAGGATGCAAAAAAAAACGGATTAGATGGACGACACTGATTCGCTGAGGCGACCGCTGAAGGGAAAAGGTGAAAGGAAAAGAAGACATATTTCTCATTCTAAAACACAAAATGGCAACCTAAGATGGCAGCAACTCGTCGAAGAGAAACAGGTGTGGGGTTCCCACTAATTACAACATCTGGATATGGCTTATTGGTGATCCGTTTGTGATGCCATTTGTTTAAAATATATCTTCTTTTTGTGAAACGGTGTGTGATCTTTGATAGAAAATACGGTAGGCATGCTCCCTTTTTTAAATGATGGACCTCCAAGGATAAGCACATCAAAAAAAGAAGCCACTCTCCCATCTTATTCCTGAAGTTATCTGCATGTTCCAACTGGCCGACTACACACATCATCCACTGGTGTAAGATATTTTTAAATTAAACTCGTGCTTGATCGTTGTCAGGGATTTCAATGCCACAAGTCTAAATGAAAGATTTGTCTTTCCATGATTTGAGTCGCTGTCAGTGAATCACACCTCAGCTATTTCCTTGCTCATTCCCAGCTTTCATGCGGCGAGTTTTTCAGAAGTCTGGACGAGGGAATATACGAAATGAAGAGTGCCCAAGTACAGGCACATACAAAAAGGGACTTTTGCGCACAGTGGAGACAGATTCTAAATTGATTGAAGACAAGCCTTAAATTATCACATTCAATGATGGCTTGGGGACCTTGTTATCTCCAGATGTTTGTCTTTCATGACAACTTCAGCATGCTGACTGCCACCATGCCAATGATGCAGTATAATTCATGCAAAAGTTTCTCCAACCAGGTGGTGACTGCATGTTGTTTAATGTTATTTTCAGAAGGCCAAAAAAATAAAAGAAGAAAAACAAATCGTTTCCTTTAGCACAATTTAGATGTTCAAAAGAACTAAAAAAAAGTGTAGATTCTATATTTCTTCCAAAATACACAATAAATTATGCCGTCACATGCCATCACATACTAGTCTGTACTTAAGACACATGGAGCTATGTGGATTTGTTAATCATGAGTTGAGTTCCATCATAATCTCTTATCTGTTGATTAACAGCATCCACCTTTATCGTGTTTGTCGCACAGCTGCGACAGAGTGCTGTGAGGGCCATCACATGGATTGGGTGTATGACACATGGATGCTGGTGCAATTAGCCTTGCGCTGAGGCATCCTTCGGTGGCCGCGTTAACCCATCCATCATCGCGTCTAATCATTCACTGGTAGAGTGTGAGATGTAATTACACATTACTAGGCAACGGCAGGCTTCACAGGTAAAAATAGGCATGTAGGATTTTCTTGTAGAAACACCTGTGCATGTTTCACTTGTAGCGTGTGTGCGTGCACATATACATTCCGGCATGTCTTGCAATAATGAGATTAAGCGAGCAATTCTCCAGTGTGTCTTATGAACAATAACAGCAGTCTTTTTTGTTTTTGCATTTTTAACTTTTTCCATTTATTATTCACACCTCACAGATTTCATCACGATGCATTTATAGCTGCATCTTGTGGAATCTATAGTACCAAGTACCACAAGTATCACCCAAAACAGCACATACTCAAATGTGTACTAAAAAATAAAAAAAAACGTGAAACTGAGAATTTTTCAAAACACCTGAAGACGACTTGAACAGAACCCACATTTCTCTCATTGATTGATCGTCACCTCATTGTTGCCCACCTGAACTTTATCAGAATCAGAATCAGAATCAGAATCAGAATCAGAATCATCTTTATTGCCAAGTATGTAGAACACACAAGGAATTTGTTTCCGGTAGAACACGCTGCACTAGTGTCGCAAGAAAAACCAAAACTGGAACAAATTCGGGAATTCTCGACTACATTTGGGCATGGCAGTGAATGAGTTAAAAATAAAGTCAATCAAAAATGTGATTTTGAATTTGCTTGCTCACCAATCCTACGTGGTCCTTAAATAGCATGATGTTATATTACTGTTATTCCCTTACGAATGTATACAAAGTATTACAATCTATTTATTCTCACTTACAAGGGTGGTTCTCTCTGTGTCCGAAGTTGACACGCTGATTGAGGATCAGCCTGGTAGTTGCAAATAGCATTAAAGCAGACATGTCATAATGAAATAAATAGGCAAACTAAAATACAAGAGCTGCCCCCCACTTTAGTGGTGTGATATCATGAGAGGCTTGCTCTCAGCGGGACGGGACAAGAAGTGCAATGGACGACAGGTTTGGATGCAAAGAAAAAGGTTTTAATCAAGGGTTCCAGGGGGAATTCACAAGCAACAAAGGTTTGAATAGTGTCTCTTCCAATACTTATCAAAATAAAGTCTCTTCTGATGCTTAAATCCAAATAAAGTCTCTTCTGCTACTTAAATCCAAATAAAGTCTCTTTTGTTCCTTAAATCCAAATAAAGTCTCTTCTGAGGTAAAACTGAAGACGCAGTTCTTTACAAGAGTCTCTAGGCCTAACCCCTCTTGACGTCCTCGTCATGTAGCCTAGCCACCTTAGCTAGGTTCAAATCCAGTGTCCAGTCGTGGGGTCCCAACTGGCAATGAGTTCCACGCAGCAATCAACTTCTCCACAGAGCACAGCAATCGAGCTTGTCTTTCCCCAAGCTGCACACTCAGAGGCTCTCTGCCTTAAGAGCCCTGCTTTCCAATCAAGCCCTGATCAGCTGCAGGTGTGTGGGTTTAATTGCTGCCTTCCACCAGGTGGGGCCAAGACTCTCTCTGGGTGGAACCATCTTAGGGGGATGTATTTGCCCTCCAGGACACAGCCTCTCGTGACATCACAGTGGTAACAAACCAAAGACATTGTTCCTTGTGTGTTCTACATACTTGGCAATAAAGATGATTCTGATTCTGATTCTGATTCTGATTCTGAGAGTGGGGCCATTTCACCATTCAACCCCCTATGACCCATGGCGAAAGTAACTTGATGCCCTAAATACTTTAGCTTGAGTCTCTCCCTGTCTTCTGAATTTGTCAGTTTGGAGAGAAGCGCACTCAGCTGGGAATGCTGTTCTACATGTGAAGCAAGCGGCGTGCGTGCAACATCCTAGGAGGTGTTTGTGTATGTGGTAATATGTGTGTCAGCGTGTATGTGTATGTGTGTGTGTGCGTGCACACTTGCGTGTAATCACGTGTGGGTGTGTGCGGTTGCGCCTACATGCGTGTGACATATCTACATTTGCGCACAGGGGAAGAGCCGAGAAGTGTTTGTGTGTGTGCTGTGTGTACTCTGTGTGCAGTATGTGTGTTGGCCTCTGCCACTCTAACCCTCTCTGCTTCCAGGTGGAGAGCTTGTTCTGGAGACCCTGCTCCAGTCAAGGGCTCTTCAAGCCAGGATGGCAGCACTTTAATCAGATGAAGGTACACAGACAGCACACCATGCTTGGTGGCAAACACTCAATGGCGCCTCAGACAGTAGCCACAAGTGATTTGGTCCTGCAAGTAGCCTCCTTATATTGCACAAAATCTACTGGACAAATCCACAGTCTTATTGTAAGTGACTTGCAATTTTCATCTCCGCATATGCGAGGAGAAACGTGGCTACCAAACGAATGAACAATACCGTATTTTCTGCACTATAAGGCGCACGTAAAACCTTCATTTTTTTCAAAAGGTGATCATGCGCCTTATGATCTAGTGCACCCTCTACATAGAAAAAGTTTTAACATATGTAATTCATTGAAGGTGCACTTTATAATACGGTGCATATTGTAGTCTGGAAAATATGGGACAGTGATACCTTGGCTTTCGAACGCTTTAGCTAATGAACTTTTCGCGTTACGAACATTAAATTCACGCGGATATAATCTTGGGATATGAACTACTTTTTGGGAAACACACAGAGCGCCACAATGGCTGGCGGACTAGTTTTAGTTGGAAAAACATCAAACCACACGGTCGAACAGCGCCACCGTGGCTGGCGGACTAGTTTTCCACACCCACTTCTTTCAGTGCACTCAGTGCAGACATGGTTTCTGGATACTTTTGCTTTTTTTGGGACCGAAAAAGACCCCACCACGGGCTAGTGTTCAGCCAAAGAGGACAAAAAAGAAAATTACGGTCCAGCAGGCGGAGATCATCGAGAAACACGAACAAGGAGTGCGTTTGTGTGACTTTGCGTCCCAGTACCAGTATGCTAAGTCGACCATTGCTACGTGTGGTTAAGGGTGTTTCTGGGTTGTCGAAGCAACGGTCTCAGGCAATAGAAGAGGTTGAAAAACATCTGTTGATTTGGATTAACGAAAAGCAGCGAGCAGGGGACAGTGTGTGAGGACGGTATTATCGCCGAGAAAGCACGGCAACTTCACTCGGATATCATCAAGAGGCAACTACATCAACAACAATCAAAGGTAAATAAAACGACTTTATTATATAGTACAGTTTATTTCTTTAATTACAATAGAATAGCACAATTATTATACATAACATATGTAGTTTTAAGACTTATTTAGTAGAAAATTATGTTTTATGGGGACCTGGAAATGGATTATTCTAATTTTTAATGGTTCCCTATGGGAAATTAATGTTTGGAAGACACACTTTTCGCCTGAGGTATCACTGTAATTGGAATTATATAAAATATGTTGAGGATTGGGCAGCAAAACAACAGATGGCCTTTGTTCTCTCATCGAATTCATAAGCTTGAACGTTGATTAAATGTGTTTCTTTAATTCAATAGTAAATTGTTTGGTTGGCCAATAGCATAATATGATGACAACACAATTAACAAATCAACTGGGGTAAAATTACATTTAGTCTCCGGTGACTATGCTTAAAGGACAACCGACTTCACTTTTTTGTTTCCTAACTGCCATCAGAAAAACGTTTTAACGTTACGCATGACTTTTTTACAGGGCGTCGGTGGCTACAGCCATTAGTTGTGAGACCTGTTGTGGCTCATTACAAATTCACATATAAGCCGCACCTTATACGCAGAGTCACCTTTTGAAGAAAATCAAGGCTTTAGGGTGCGCCTTCTACACCGGAAAATACAGTATGCTGTTATGTTTTAGAACAAATGCATCGGTCCATTGGAACAAAATGAACTTCGACAACAGGTCAATGAATTGGATGACCTGTTTGGCTTACTATAGGGCAACATTATGTTCTGGAAAATGTAATGTGATAAGGGGCAATTTTGATGAACCTGGACAAGGACAACTGGTGCATGAACAGGATGAGCTACATACAGCAACAAGAGTATTCAGAAAAATTATCTCAACCAATATCCATGTGTATCTGCAGCACCTATGTTCCTGCCATCAGAAAGAGTATACCATAGCATTTAAAAGACATGCGTGTCTCGTAGGCAAATTGAACAGAAATATCTCTTTCCTGAATATTTTCATACCGAAGCTCATCCAGCTTCAAATATGGAGTCAATTTTTTTTTTCACTTCACATGTAGCGACATTGGTTGATGTATTTTAGCTATTTTTCCTCACTATAAGTACACAGAAGCCACCTGTCACTCATTTTGCCCACCTCCTGCTTTTTTCGAGCTCTTATGCCGTACATAGCCTGGGATCAGGAAACCTCTGCCACTCTGCCGGTTGCTTGTTGCTCTCATATCAGTCTGAGTGCTTTGAGAGCATGAGTGCATTGAGATGAATGTGTGTGTGTGTGTGTGTGTGTGTGTGTGTGTGTGTGTGTGTGTGTGTGTGTGTGTGTGTGTGTGTGTGTGTGTGTGTGTGTGTGTGTGTGTGTGTGTGTGTGTGTGCGTGTGTGTGTGTGTGTGTGTGTGTGTGTGTGTGTGTGTGTGTGTGTGCGTGTGTGTGTGTGGGTGGTGAGTTTATAGCATACCAACTGTAGAAATGGCATTTAAGAAGCTTTTCCTTTGCACTCCAATTGTACCGCAGCCCCATTTTCTCGATGCTTTTGTCAATATATGTTTGTGGGCGTGTGTGAGCGTGCATGCGCCAGTAGATGTGTTTCAGATCCGTTCCTCCAATCGTCTCACTGCTCCGATGTGACTCACCCTCTGTTCTCATCATTTTCTCATTCATCATACTTCCTGTCCTCTTGGCAGAGGTCTTTGCAAATGTGTAATTTAGCTCCTGCTGTTCTCTAATTTTTGCCTTAGTCAGGAGTGGGATGTCCCCTTGACACTTTGCATACAATCTGACAGTCATATCCCCAACCTGGAAATTGCATTCAAAGTGAGAGTAATTATTAAGTATGCACTGTGTGGGTTGAATGTGACGCCCGCTTTGTTGATTGTTGAAAAAAAATTGAAAACAGTGGCAAGGCCAGTTGGATTTGGCGAGGCTTTTATTGATTGGTGCAAAGAACAAGGTGGTCACTCATGTTTTCTCATATCTGTTTTCTCTTTCTCTCTCTTTGCATTGCATTTACTGTAGTTTTCCCCTTTTATTTGTTGAGCCTTTTCAAATATACCAGGCAAAGAAGACGAGCACAACGCCACAGTGGGAAAAACAGCCAACTTGCATGACGGTACACCAGCAGCAACTAAATATTGAGAAAAAGGAAGTGGTTTGAAATTGAGGGAACAAAATCCAGTGTAAACACAAGCCAGTAGGTGAGAGACCCCACATAGGACTAGTAACGAAATTCCATCACAATCTCAAGTCTCCCCAGAAAACGAGATGTTATACTTCCAAGACTGATGTACATGTATATTGGCAGGTTGATGCAAAAGGGCATGGAGAAAAAAAAGCAAAAATAAAAAAATAAAAAAATAAGAAAAGAGCCCTAGTTTTAACCTCATTAAATAGTTTGGGTCAAGGAAAAAAAATCCCTCAATATCCTGTACCAATATTTGTTTCTAACATACCTTGCCGTACCCAATTAATGTCAGCAACAGCTGCTCGCTGAACGGGGCCCGCTCAATCGATCACTTATATGCACTAATCTGCAATGTAGTGCCAACCGAGCCCTGTTAGAACAGGCAGGCACCATGAATCACTTCCTATACTTTGTTCAATGAGCAGATAACTCAGAATTAACAAGGTGTTCTTTTTCCTCCAATAGCATATTGTTTGCAGCCAAGGTTGTCAGATTGGAAATCACATTAACAAAGTTGCTCGATCAAAGCACATGCACAATTTCATACTTGTCTTTGGAAATGATGTGGAATGGCTACGTATCATTAAATATACATCATCCAAATCCTAGATGCTGGTTTGGAAGACATTTTTTGTCACAAAGCTGGTCAGATCGCAGATGACTGATTGGTTGACAAAAAAACAAACAAAGAAAAAAAAACAACTTAGGGAAGCACAAAAGATCACGATGCAAAAAAGCATTTTCACCTTTTGTGGATTCTCTATTGTGCAAAAAGGAAAGTGAGCAAGGAGGATATGGATTGGTGCACCCACGTTTAAAAATTGAGCAGGAGAAACTGGAGGAGTCTAATTAACATATTAACGACCCCCACCTTCTTACAGCTTCTGTCGGCTGGTCCAAACACACATTGATAAGTATGCAAATGAGAAATGTGCCATCTGAAGAGGGAATTAGCAGTACCGGAGACAACCGGCAGACATGTGAGGAGTACTGTGTAAGAGGGAGGGAAGCAGGGATGGAGGGAAGGAAGGAAGGAAGGAAGGAAGGAAGGAAGGAAGGAAGGAAGGAAGGAAGGAAGGAAGGAAGGAAGGAAGGAAGGAAGGCAGGAATGAAGGAAGGAGGCAAGGAATGAAGGAAGGAAGGGATCAACGGAAGAAGCTAGGAAGGAAGCGAGGAAGGTGTGAAGGAAGGAAGGATGGAATCAATGGAGGGAAGGAGGGAGGGAAGGAAGGAAGGATGGAAAGAAGGAATGAAGGGAACAAGCTAGGAAGGAAGCTACGAAGGAAGGAAGGAAGGAAGGAAGGAAGGAAGGAAGGAAGGAAGGAAGGAAGGAAGGAAGGAAAGAATGAAGGATGGAACGAACGGGAGGCACTGAGGGAAGAAGGAAGGAAGCTAGGATGAAGGATTGAATGAAGGAAGGAAGGAAGGAAGGAAGGAAGGAAGGAAGGAAGGAAGGAAGGAAGGAAGGAAAGAATAAAGGAGGAAGGAAGGACGGAAGGAAGGAAGAAAGAAAGGGGGGAAGGAAGGAAGATATGAAGGAAGGAAGGAAGGAAGGAAGGAAGGAAGGAAGGAAGGAAGGAAGGAAGGAAGGAAGGAAGGAAGGAAGGAAGGAAGGAAGGAAGGACTGGAAAATGCAAAGAAAAACATTCACTCTTGTTATCTGCTACTCCACTTTGGATCATTTTTCCAACAAGTCCTGCAGTGACCAAAGGAGCTTGGGGCAGTGGGCATGCAGGCAGAGGTAGGTGGCATTGGGCGGCGACCCAGAGCGGACTAGTACAAGTAATTATACCTCAAAATTATCTCTCTCCTGTTGTGTGCGTAGTCCCGATGAGGGAAATCAGGTGTTCTCAATATTGAAACAAAGGAGTATAAGAGAGAGAGAGAGAGATAGTATTTGGAATGTCTCCGAATGTGAGTCGGTGTGTGCGTGCGTGTGTGTGACTTTTGTGTGTGTGTGTGTGTGTGCGTGTGTGTGTGTGTGTGTGTGTGTGTGTGTGTGTGTGTGTGTGCGTGCGTGTGTGTGCGCCCGCGCACATCACCGTGCATGTGTGAGAGAGGACACCTTGCAGACTAGTGTTTCGCTGACACCCTCATCACATTCCACAATTATGTTGAATAATTAAAATCTTTCATTAACGTGATTATTTCCTGTTCGCCCGTGTTTCAGCCCTGACATCAGCAATTAAAACTCGACTGAGGTCTACATGACTTCCTCACCTGCTCAGTGTGCGGCTGAGGACAACTCTATGTCTATTGTGTAGGAGTGCATATCTGACAGGGGAAAAAATGATGGCATAGCTGAGCTGCTCTTACATAACACATAACGCAACTGACGAATAAGTCTGGTATAAAGATTCACTATAAACAAGATCTACAATAAATAATATTTTACAGTAAAGTCTCGTTATATCGATATTCAAGGGAGTCCGAAAAAATATCGATATAACCGGGACTATCGATATATCCGACCCTGTTTGCATGTAATTTTCTCCGTGCGTCCATAGAAATAGTATCGATATAACCGGGACTATCGATATATCCGATATCGATATAACGAGACTTTACTGTACTTCTCTTACAAACCCTAATATGAATGAGGTTGTGATGCTGTGTAATGTGTAAATTACGTAATGACGTAAATAAAAACAGAATACGATTTGTATTTTTTTAGATAATGCACCGTAAGTAAGTTGCTGTTTTTAGTTATTCTTTGATAGATATCAGATGACCTGTTCTGTTTGGATTTTGCGTTGGGGGGTTGGGTTTTCAGGAAGTTTAAGGTGTGTCATTATTGTGGGTGGGTGGGGGGCGTGTATGTGTGAATGTGTGTGTGAAAAACCCATTTCCAACCTCAGCCTGATTACTTCCTTAGATTGTGCAGATATTTGTGCTTGCACACTGAAGGGGTGGCTAAACATGTTTAGATATCACATTTTTAGCTGTCATGTGGATTCCCTCTTGAATCTTGATATCACCTGGACATCATTACAACAAAGCTATCCACCATTTGGTTGTGTAGCATGCCCTTTGACTGCTGGCAGGCTAATCTAGTATGTACATTCTTTTAGTACAA
>NC_142742.1:16917500-16927500 GCF_051943395.1 Hippocampus bargibanti | reverse complement strand
TCTAAAACAGAAATAGAGATGTGCTGTGTGTTATGAATGGGACTTTTCATCTGTGTAACTTCACAATGAAATGAGACATTGAACAGGTGTTGTGTTAACTATTGACAACAACAAAAACAACAACATAATCCGAAAGGAGATTGCTTTCCATAAAACACAATAATAATAATAATAATAATAATAATAATAATAATAATAATAATAATAATAATAATCTTTTTCTTTCGGCTTTTCCCTTCAGGTATCGCCACAGCAATCAGTGTCCTCCATCTAACCCAAATAATAATAATAATAATAATAATACTTGTGCCAATCGTTAAATAAGGTTACAGCAGTTGGAAAGCTTAAATGACTCTATACTCACAACATGTGGTACATCATACCTATTTCAAAGGTCCTTGGCATGCCAAAACACCTACAATGGCACAGAGAGATGAACCAAGATCCCCCAAAATAGTGAAATAAAGCTTGCACTAGCATGAAAGTCATGATCCCCTGACATTTGGAAGAAAAAAATTGGACAGTGACATCTGTCATTTTAAATGGAGACATATCAAACAGTATGAATGAACTTACACAAATAAAAATGAAAACATTGTGTGTTGACAACAGTCGCCTGAAACAGTGCTTCTTCAATTGTTTTTATACAAACGTCGTGTTCATTTATTATGGCTGTGACTAATTTCACCAACATCGATTGAAGTTGCTTGTCAAAATGGCCATTTTTACATTTTTTTTTCATAATTAGAAAAAGTCTCAAAAAATGCCAGCCCTTTTTTTTCTAGCACGCCATCAATTTTATGACTATCAGCCTTGCAGCTATGTCGCATGACACTCAAACGATTTATTGTAATTAACTGATGGTGATTGTATCATTAAGAGACATTATTTTGGACATGCAGATGTTCTCTCTAACCTTTTTACCTCCTCGGACTGACAAGATAAGGCAACTCATGGCTTCATCAAACCCGAGATCATGATGTGCCCACAACTGCCACCATTTAAGTGTCCATTTAGTGTCAGGACAAGGATCGGCCCTTCATTTCTTCTTCAGTCAAGAATGTTTCATCGTTTATCCAGTTAAATGAATTGAAAGTCTAAACCACATGAGTCCTGTCATTTGAAAATGGCTTCTCTTCTGTAGCCCACATGGCTTTTCTGACACATTATTGTCTGTTAGTATTGCTTTAATTGGAGAACCAAAGGAGATTCTGGATATTCTCACACTGAAGTATTGCTGCAGTTTTCCAAAACTTTTTGTTATTTTTTTGGTAATAGTAGACTAGAAATTTTAAAATGTGTGTTTAGAGCACAGGTGTCAAAGTCAAGCCCCGCGGGCCAAATCTGGCCCGCCACATCATTTTTTTCGGCGCGAAAGAAAATCAAACTTGTTAAATTCCATGATGATTGGTAAAATCTGAGCCAAAATTTAATATTTTTGGATGTCAACCACAATAAAAGTCAGTATTCTTGACTTCAGATTTGAAAACGAGTTATTCATTAATTTGCTGTGTGCTCTATATGTAATATTTGAAGGGATTTAAACATTCTAATGGGTTCCCCAAATTCATAACGGCCCTCGAGAGGAAACCATAACTACAATGTGGCCCGCGGCAAAAAATGACTTTGACACCCCTGGTTTAGAGCGTTCCACCATTAATTGTATTGTGCTGTGTATTGTTTCATCTGAAACAGAGAAGTACACAAGTGCTAGATTGTGCTCGATTAGAAGGAGGCATAGAGAGGGTATACGATGACACTGGAAAGCGAAGTGTGACAGCGTGTGAGCTGTGCACTGATGTGTACAATATATATGCGCGAGTGAGTTTGGCTATTGGGGGAAGTGAAGGTCACCCTGAGTGTTTGTGTGAATCGGCGCGGATACCTTTGGAGCGTGTGCGGTGGCGCTTATCGTCTGCATCCACCTCCATCTGCAGGGAAGGCACAAACAAGCTGTTCAGCGCTATCCGTGGACAGCGTCACTAAATTATCTTTAATTTAGAGACACATTATTTCGGTTTCCCGGTGCTATCGTCCACTTGTCAAACATGCCCTGTATCTGATGCTGGCGGAGACGTGTGTGTGTGTGTGTGTGTGTGTGTGTGTGTGTGTGTGTGTGTGTGTGTGTGTGTGTGTGTGTGTGTGTGTGTGTGTGTGTGTGTGTGTGTGTGTGTGTGTGTGTGCGTGCGTGCGTGTGTGTGTGTGTGTGTGTGTGTGTGTGTGCGTGCGTGCGTGTGTGTGACTGACTCTGTGACAGCAATTGTGGGAGGAAAATATTTTGTTATCAAATCTGTATTGTCATTCATCATAGTTACCGACACAATGAATTCCAGTTGGTGGTTTATTATTGCAAATAGAATCTCATGAGATACTTTAGTTTAACCCATGTGTGATCTGCGCGTGTGCTTTGCCTTTTCTTCTCCTCGGGTTTGGGGATTTCGAACAACAAATTCCAATATCAGCATCACTATTACTTAAGGGTTTTAACTCATTTCACACTGCCCTCCCATAATTTAGTGCTTCAGATGTGTAATGGAAACCATTTATCCTTTGTGCCTTTGAGACAAAACTCATGTGTGTGTGTAGTGCGCATGCAGCTTCATGCATTCACATAATTAGATGCATGGTGACATCAGTGCCAATGTCTGAAGGGCCTTTGACACAAAGGGCCGTGGGATGCGAGTGTCTTGTGTCAAAATACACACTGATCGAGGCTTCATGCTGTACGCCTCGGATTCGACATTGGACACAGGCGAGGTGATTTCCGCTTGTATTTATCCATTCCAACAATTCCATATACGGTGCATTGATCATCCATCCATTTCATTCTCTCAAGACTTACTTGTGACCGTTGCATACATAAACGTTACAGTAAATACATACATGGTGATATTCATTCAATTACAATCTATGGGTCCATTGAATCAAATGTTATTTGTCAATGCATTTTGTCGGAAAAAAATGTGTAAAAAATATTTCTACGCAAGTCACCATATGATCACTTTCAAACACTCCTCCAAGCTTGTTAGCATTAGGATATACCTGCGTCAGTATCATCATCTCTCTTCTTTCCCTACACCACATGACTTGTTTACGCGCCTGATGAAGGTCTCTGAACCATTTTTTTAGATGTGGCTAAATATTCATGCAGGCTGGGTGTAGACAATGACGGGGCCATGACCCTGTTTGGATGTCTCTTTTTATTAAACAGGATTTATCGATATGACACTTAAGCCACCGTCGAGCCCTTCAGTCTTAATAGTGTGTTTCTTTATGAATGTCCATAAATGTTTCAACAGAAGGAAAATAAAACGATGAACGGCAGAGATACCTTGGAAATATTAGCAAGTAAGCTGGGATGGAATGACCTTAAGTCTTGGTGAGGGAGGATGAGAACATAAATATGTCTGTGGTTAAATGACAGACAATGATGAGCAACTGCCCGGCTTGCAAATAATTTCATATTTTGCCGCCTACATGTTTGAAAATTGGGATGACCTTGGCTCCACTATAAACAGGTGTGCTGCTACTCTACAGCTGTGCAAAAGTTTAGATATTTTCCAAGACATTTTGATTGAGTCTTAAAAACAATAAAATTGGTCACATCCAAACTCATCGGTGTTCCCACAAACTTTAAAATTGTTTAATGATTTTCCAAATGCATTCATATCGAGCGATCTGAATGAGACAAGAATCAAATCACTACTGTGTGAATCCCAATACTGAAGTGGAGACACGGCTGTATCAAACATTGCTGAGATCACAGAAACCACCATGATTTTTTGTCTTGCTGGAGGTCAGCAGTCTAATCAGCCTGTTTGTTGGATAATTATTCCTTGTTATTTACATTATTTTGAATGACTTCAGTGACCAGGTGCAAGACTGGTCAACGTGTCGGCCTCACAGTGTAGAGGTACAGGGTTCGATTCTGACATGTTCTCCTCATGCCTGCGTGGGGTTTTTCCAGGTTTCCTCACATATTTCAAATACATTCACGGCGTAAGTCCTCTAGATTGCCCGTCCTTGTGAGCGTGAGTACGAATGATTGTTCGATTCTGTGTGCCCTGCAGTTGGCTGGCAACCAGTTCCGGGTGTCCAGTGCCCAAAGACAGCGGGGATAGGGTCCAATATTTCTATGACATAGGCGAAGATTAAGGGGATTGGAACATTGATTGGTGGATGATGGCAAATTGTAAAATTGATGTGTTTATAGACCCTAAAATTGGACTTTTCTAGAGGTGTTTAACTCCTCAAAATTACGGGTTTCCACCAAATGTATGTATTTTGTTAGTTGCTATAGGATTAATTTTGTTATGTTTTATAGTTATTAAACCAGGGTATCCCCCGCCTAGTGCCCAAAGAGGGCTGGGATTGGCTCCAGCACCCCCGCGGCCCTCATGAGGAATAAGCGGTATTTATAAAGTAATTATGCTTGCTAATTCTAAGGCACGCATACTGGATTTATAAACATCCTTTTAAAGACCCTGTAAAGTGACCACAGATATGTCTTGTAAATTTGACCCACCACAAGAGTATTTTTATGAAGTCTTCCAAATATGAATAAAACAATCAAATATAAAATGGGTCTAAAATCATGAAGAATTGATCCCGCCTTGCAGCTGACCGTTAGCTGTCAATCAAAATGTGCTGGCTTCATGCCACCCCCCCCCCCCCCCACACACACACACACTTCATTCCGACCGATGCGCACGCTCTCATGGGCCATCTACTGAGCCCTGATGGGCGGGGCAGTCGAATTTTCCCCTTCGTTGCCTCTGTTGAAATTCAGGAGGCCACAGGCAGAATTGCAGCCGACCGTGGTGCACTGTGAAGTGGCTACAGCAGTGCAGCGATGAACCAATCCCCCAGCCACAGAGCACTCCGATTAGATGGCTGAGCCGTCCGCTGCCTCAGTGTGTGCACCTCACTACCGTGTGGCAGAGAAACAGTAGCCCAGATAACACAAAAAAATGTACTCTTTCACATTGTCGTTTTTGCCTGATAGCTCACTGCACACTGTGGTGGTCGAAATGGGCCATGGTATTTTCACAAAGGAAGAAGATGCTCAGTATTTATCGAGTGGGGAAAGGGTGGAGTTATCCCAGGGGCACAAGTGTGTACCTGGGCCTCATTTTAACCATGCCCCAAAATCCGGACAACTGCAATTTGAAAAAGAAAAACACGAACAAGCGTGAGGTAAGCGAAGTCAATAGGCCCTATTTTTTATACCAAACACAATTCGAGCACGAACTACATGTATGTGCATGGCTGAGTTTTCATTCTTTTGATTTTTCCTTTACTTTACACAGGTCAAATTGTACTTGTGTTTACGGTGAGCTCTACTCTCTGTCACATATGCATGGTGGTGGAGGACCCCAAACAGCAGGCAGGAGAGAAGAGCATGAACTTAGCAAACTGTATTAAAAAAACACTGAGAAAACGAAATCCGGAACGAAGTCCTGCCAACCAAAATAATCCAAAGTAGCAAGACATTTGCAAGCTGAACCCGTTGTGAGGTCATTTTCAGTCAACAGCAATTTTCATTACAAGGCAAAATGGTTATTGTTTTGAATTTAGTAATTTCTGATGTCATTTTGTTCTCGAAGTGCTTCCTTAAACATTGCAGAGTGAGAACCTACAGCATGACCAAAGCTGAAACCCTACTTATAAAATACAACAGCCTGCTACATTTCTAAACATTTTGCCTACTGCCTTAGAATCTGTTCAAGTGTGTGATTGGGCAATTTAGCTATGCACAATTGTTAGATGTTCGTTGTAAAGATCACAATCTTAGTCAATATCTCAGTATGTGCCCATCAACAGAGCACCCGCTGTGTTTGAGTGAACACACAATTTAGCACCTGCTCTTGGGATATTAGTCAGTAGGTAGTTCAACACACTGCGGTTCTTTCAAGCAAATCTTCAACATGACGAGCATCCAAAAATAAATACAGTGGTACCTCAGTTGTCGACCATAATCCGTTCCAGAACCCAGTTTGAAAACCGATTTGTTCAAACACCGAAAAAAAAATCCCATTACAAATAATGTCAATCGTAAATCTTTTTAGTACAGTATTTTATACATTATTTTATGCATGAAATTGCATATTAAAATTCTGACCAACACATAAAAAGCAATGTAAATCTCAGAAAATGTTAAGCAAAATGGCAAATACACAAATAACATAAACATAAATGTAACCCAGGCTAATCGTACGTTCGTAAAGAAAATAATTATGAATAGGATTTTTTACCTTTGTGGTGGTCAGCAGAAGGCGCAGGTGGACGGAGGAAGGAAATTTATTGTTTGGAACGAGAGTCCCCTTCCATAAAAACTTCGGGAAGCTCTTCTGTCTGAGGGGTACTCACACGTTCAAATCTCTTTGCTACGGATCACTCGGCTACAGGATGTTCTTTTCTCTTCAAATATCTATCCAATGACACTTGCTCTCACTCCCATAGCCACATCACTAGATTTCACGACCTCCTTATTCTTTAATATCGTACTGATCGTAGATTTTGCCATGCTGCATTCCCTACCAGGGGTGCTCAATACGTCGATCGTGATCGACCAATCGATCTCCATGGTACTATTGGTGGATCGCAAGACAAGGTAATGTGACATTCTCAGGACCTGACGCTTAACAAATTGGAGTTCTTTTGAAAAAAACTCAATGTCAGCCAATCAGCCATCCCTTTATTTGATTGATACACCGGAGAACCAATCACATGACATCTCATCGAGAGACTCACTGCAAGCTCAAACAACGCCCCTTCTTGCAAAGTGAACAACGATGTCGGTAGTTACATCCTAATTTTTCGCTCGGTTTTTCGCTTTAAACGTAAGATAGAGTATGAAAAAGTGGAAGAGCTGGACCAAGTAAGAAAAAAAAAATGTATCACTTTCATACGGAATGAGAGAATTACTTTTTTTCATGATGACATTTTCAAGTGCGGTTGTCTCGTCTGCCAGTTATCAGAGTGAAGTCAGGTAATGGCAGACAATTGACATAATTATGTTGTGTTGTGCTACATATGCCGATATACATCAACATAAATTGCAATAATCTTCACTATATTTCTCAATAAATATAATGAGTAGATCATTTTGACTTGGTCATTTCAAAAGTAGCTCCCTTGCTGAAAAAAGTGTGAGCACCCCTGCCCTAGCCAGATCAGACACTCGCACATCTCCTTCATATTTTGCGATTAGTTCTTTCTTAAATGCAATAGTTGTACACATTCCTTTTCTTTTTTAACTTGTAGCAGCAGTTACTTTCTTTGGAGGCACGATGATTAGGGGCTAAAACTCTTCATACACCTGTATTAAACGCGAGAGCAAAACACAGCACGTTCGCTAGCGACAACAGTTGGTCACGAACAGAGCGATACACCCGTACGCCGATCAGCATCCCACCCTCGCGTACGCACTCACGCGTCGTACCGGCGTTCGAACTCCGATTGTTGTTCGAACTTTTTTGTTCGGACTCCGATTTGTTTGAACTGTGATTTTCATTCGAAAACCGAGGTACCACTGTAAATGAATTACAATATTAGTCGAGCAGGGAGACACAGTGGCTCATGTGGTTATTTGGATTTCCACCCCTCGAGTTTCCCTGGGATTTCTTTTCGTACTCAGGCTTCCTCTCAAACGCACATAAACCAATCATGTTAGTTAACCCTTTCAGGGACAGCGGTTACTACAGCGGACCTATTATTGTGGGATTAGGTTACATGATGCATGCAAAGGTTAAAGAGCAGTGATTGTCCATGGATGTGAATATTGTTCACATATATGTGCCCTGTGATTGACCTATAACCAGTGTACAGTGTATCCAGCCTCTCACCAAAAGCCTCTCGCATACCTCTGAAAAGGTTGTCCTGAAGTTAAAAGGTACAGTAAAACGTTTCGCGAAACATGACCTCAAACTAATGTGTGGGTTCTGCAATATGTTTTTAGCTGCATATTTGATGGAAATGAGAGAGAGAGAGAGAGAGAGAGAGAGAGAGAGAGAGAGAGAGAGAGAGAGAGAGAGAGAGAGAGAGAGAGACGGAGGGAGGGAGGAGAGAGAGAGAGAGAGAGAGAGAGAGAGAGAGAGAGAGAGAGAGAGAGAGAGAGAGAGAGAGAGAGAGAGAGAGAGAGAGAGAGAGAGAGAGAGAGAGAGAGAGAGAGAGAGAGAGAGATGGAGAGAGAGAGAGAGAGAGAGAGAGAGAGAGAGAGAGAGAGAGAGAGAGAGAGAGAGAGAGAGAGAGAGAGAGAGAGAGAGAGAGAGAGAGAGAGAGAGAGAGAGAGAGAGAGAGAGAGAGAGAGAGAGAGAGAGAGAGAGGAGACAGAGAGAGAGAGAGAGAGAGAGAGAGAGAGAGAGAGAGAGAGAGAGAGAGAGAGAGAGAGAGAGAGAGAGAGGGAGAGAGAGAGAGAGAGAGGGGGAGAGAGAGAGAGATGATACAGACAGACAGAGAGGGAGAGAGATGCTTTTAAGAATATCAGTTCAAAATAAGGCTTGCACCAAAAATGAGCATATGAATTAGGTTTAGTATTAATGGGGGACACCCTCCTGCATTAATCAAGCGGCCTTCCTGTGTGTTGTTTGCATGTTCTCCCGTTGCATGTGTGGGTTTTCTTTTACAAGTGTGAGCACGAATGGTTGTTCGTCACTGTGTGTCCTGTGATTGGCCAAAAGCCGGTTTAGGGTGTTCCCCGCCTACTGCTGGGATAAAGGCCAGCATACCCACAACCCTTGTGAGGATAAGTGGTTTTGAAAATAGATGGATCATCTTCTTCTTATCCTTTCGGCTTTTCCCCTCAGGGGTCACCACAGTGAATCAATTTACTCCATCTAACCCGGTTTTGTGCATCCTCTTCTCTCACACCAGCTACCTTCATGTCCTCTTTGACAACATCCATAAACCTCCTCTCTGGTCTTTCTCTCGGTCTCCTGCCTGGCAGTTCAAGCCTCAGCATCCTTCTCCCGATATGGTCACTCTCTTTCCTCTGGACATGTCCAAACCATCTCAGTCTGGCCTCTCTGACTTTCTCTCCAAAGTCTCTAATATGAGTTGTCCCTCTAATGTACTCATTCCGGATCCTATCCAACCTGGTCACTCCCAAAGAAAACCTCAACATCTTCAGATCAAATAGATGGATGGATAATATTAATATCGTTAAAACCGATGTAACAATCTTGTTTGCGAGAGTAGCTTTTGCCTCTCCCAAGGTTTCCTCGTGTTCATTAAACCTGAGAAGAGAGCATGCTTGCCTCTCTGGCACCTATTTGGGAACCTTCCATGTTTTGTTCTTTCTAAATGTCTCTGGTTCAAGACGACGAGGAAGTACACTGGTGGTGATAAAACTTCAAGAAAACAATACACTTCAAGTTATAGCCTTGCTTCAGCCTTGAAAGAAAACAGAGTGAAAAGAAATCAAGGATACATTCAATTATTTTTTTAACAGTTGATCTTATCAGATACAATGTATTGATTATCAACAGCACAATACTCGAATATGTTGAGAATTGCTCAGCTAATTCAAAGGAAGGTGACATCGTAGCAAGCTTTTCCAAACAACACACGAACTATTTAGAATTGTGTTACAATAAACATAATTTTAACGAGTTGAAAAATGAGCATAGTACAAATGAAATTGTCTTTTTATGAGCACAATGAATTATATTACCATGAATGAAACATGGTCAGAGAAACAGACTCCGTACACAGGACCGTATGCGCTTAGAATTTTGTTCACTGAGACAGATGAGGAGAAATCTGTCAAAACATGTCACACACAAATCAGTTTCTCCTTGTTCCACCTTCATGTTTTAGGAGAATGTGTTTTATACATGGCACATAATCCTGTTCTCTCACAGACACACCCATGCACAAAAGCACACAATGATTCACACTCTCACATTGGTATTCCATCCCAAGGAGCACTACTGAACCACCCAACCTCCACCGGCATGATCACATTTCTCTGCAAACAGCTCTACCATGCATCATCTAG
>NC_142742.1:16910000-16912500 GCF_051943395.1 Hippocampus bargibanti | reverse complement strand
ATTCTCTTTTGTACACTTTCAGAATTGTGTTGTTTCAGTCAACCAGACTGCACTGTAAGTATTAACTCAAATAAGAGACGGACCAAACATGTTTTTCCCCACTCAAACACAAAACATGTCCTCCTAAGGCAGTGAAAAATCACAGCTGGATAGAGGAAAGGTCAATTGCCATGATTCATGCTTGTCCTATGTTGGGGCCAATTCTCCTCTCGGAGGTGTTTGATCAGAATGAAGTGTTTCCTACTGCACAAATAGTGCTCAACCAGAAGCTAAATGGGGGGGAAAAAACTTAAACCCAAAACATCACCTTCAAGGAAACTTTCTGTTTGTAGGAACATGTCACCTACTCTGAGTAAAAATTTAAATAATTGGACTCATCGTATTATAAATGGTGCATCTACAAACTCATTCCCAATTCTTCAATATTTACGTTTTTTTACGGTACAGCCTTACTGGAAAAGGAATACATCAATTTTATATATAGATACAGTCTGTACATTTTCATAAATTTAATATGATGGTGCAAGTTTGGCACATATGAGCAATTTTGCCAATTCCCCTTTATCACTACTCTCGAGCTACAACAGGTCGGATAGAGTTGATTCCAGCGGAATCTCGAACAGTATGACCAATGAGTTCATGCTCAGCACTCCAAGTGAGGTTCTCTCCACTGATCACAACATTTTGATAAGTGACAAGTGACTAGCAAAACGTGTTCTGAACACTTCCCTTCCTCAAACCAATAGACTACAGAGACACAACAGACAACTCCTTTGACTTCATACTTGGTCATTTGTGAGACAGTTTGGTGCCTCTCCAATATATAAAACAGGTTGCACTTCACCTTCATGGCTTTATCTTCAGGGCAAAGGCTGTGAACAGGTACAACCAAGTGCACATGTCACCGTTCTTTATTTGTGTGACAGATTAAAAAAAAGCATAGGTCTACTTTTTAATGTCATCCGTAGGATACAAACTAGAGAAAAACAACAACTTCGGTGGGGAGTAATTTGGATGTAGGATAGATCAAATTTGAAATCCTGCAGACGCACCTGCAGCCCCCTCACATGAGTTGCAGGCGTGCTTGAGGGTATCCAAATTGTCTTCGGGCAGTAGACGCAGGACACTCTGAAATCGTTGGCGTAAACATAAAATAAAACATAAAACAGACAACCATGTGACCTCACAATCACATCAAGGTACAATTTAGAATGTTAATTAAATGGCCATGCATGTTTTGGAAATATGGGAGGAAACCGGAGCACCCTGAGAAAACCCATGTAGGCACACAGGGAGAATATGCAAGTTCCATTTCGGAATGCCGGAGCCAGAATCAGAATTGAACACTACCACCCCTACAAGAACATACTTAAATACAAATTGTGTACATATAAGTAATTGGATTATTCGAGAAAGCTCATTGACAGATACGGTGCTTTATGATACTCAAGATGAACAGCATCGGTATTGGGCCACCCCATGATTATATGACAAAGTCTAACTCGTTTCTTTTGATGTCATGACAATGATTCCTGCCCCCTCAGTGTCTGATTTTTCTTCTTTTTCAGGCCACACATTTTTTAATAATGAGCTCAAGCAGTGGAAAGACAGTCCAGCTTGGGTTCAATAAGAGGATAACAGAGTTATTGCTTTCCAAAGTCTCGATTATCCATCTTAAATTCAAGACAGCCTTCCGATGAACTGACAAAGAGATCTAAAAGAACATTTTCAATCAACCAATCTCAAAGTAACTGCAAGGGGATTCTTTGTTGCCACAGAATGTGCCCGCACACAATACATTTGGGGCGCAGTTTGCACGGAAACAAAGAGGTGAAAGAATCTGTCAGGTACTGAAGTGGCCCACCTCTTCATGACCTTCCCGGGCCTATCAATAAGGAAACGTGAATCAAGGTACAAGGCTCTTTCTCACCCACTCTTCTATTAAAAGGAAGTGAGAGGCGCAACTGACTAGGGATGCTTGACCTGCCGGACTGCATACTGTGACACATAAACATGACACGCTTGTCTGCCCCTTGGCAAACTCGAACTGAACTGAACTCATCTGAAACCCAAACTGTACTGCAAAAAAACATAGCTTTTAAAACACATGCAGATAAATACTGTCAAATCCCTATGAATCCCCACCCCTTCAGAAAAGGAGTTAGGTATAGCGTGGAGTGATTCGTGACTGCAATTAATGACAGCGGAGTCATCCCAAGCACCAGACACTGTGAGTCGGCTGCCGGGGAGACATGCTGGAATACTCAGGTGAGCACAGAAGCCAGACAGCAATCAGACCATCATGAGTAAAAACTGAGGGACAGATACAGAGGGAGAGAGCATGAAAGACCATTCCTTTAATTTCCAAGGGACAGCCTGGGCATTAATTACCTGATGAGTCTACATTTTCTTCCCCGCCCCATCACATGTGCTAAAGCGTGCTTGAGAGTGTCAGCGTGTGTACGTCAGGCTGATTATCAGACTGGGAAGTCCTCCTTTT
>NC_142742.1:16900000-16905000 GCF_051943395.1 Hippocampus bargibanti | reverse complement strand
TGGAGGAGGAGGAGGAGGAGGAGGTGGAGGAGGTGGAGGAGGAGGAGGAGGAGGAAGAAGAGGGAGAAGAGGGAGAAGAGGGAGAAAGGACAGCCTGGAGAGCAGTGTTACCTGTGGTCTGCCAAAAACTGATATCCACCGTGACTTCAAATAAAGAAAACTCATAATACCCTTCCTGCATCTGGCTGAGTGAACTTTTATCATCTTTCCACCTGCCTGCTGCCTCGCCGCACAACAATATCATACTGCATGTTTTGGATATTTTAGATGCTACAAAAAACTTTTTTGTTTCCTAACTGACACCAGAAAAAAACGTTTTATAGCATCTAAAATACCCAAACACGCAGTATGATATTTTTATTCAGATGCAAAACACCAATAAAAATGACTTAAAGTGTCCAAAATCTGCAAAAAACTGAGCTGCGAATTGGGCATTTTCAGAAAGTCCCGCCCCCAATTTGTGACGTCATGCCAAGACGTCTTGAATTGCTAGTGAATCAAAACAATGGCTTCAAATTCAGGGAATAAGCTTTCTTGTTACACATCCAGTGATGAATAGGATTCAAATAGTTCTGAAGAGGAAAGCATACATGTTTGCAATCGATTAAAAGCCATTTTGAGGCAACATTGGGGGAAAATCTCTCACCCAAAAAAAGAGGCACAAAATGGCGACCTCCTGTGGCCACCTCCGTTTCCACATGCTGATAAATTCCTTATATGGCGCTTGGACGCCCTCTTCTGGCCTTCTGTTGGCTTTTGGGTGCAACATGAGGTCCCCAGACCAAACAAGTACAGCAAAATACAATGACGTGATGGAAGGACCGCTACAATGCATCTTTTTTAGGGTAAAGGGCGGTCCTTTAGTGACGTCACGTACGGACTTGTCACCAACTCAAAAACAAGACTTCCTGAATATTCAGCGCGAGTCTTAAAACGTAAAATATAGCTATATGCGGTGGAATCTTTGTAAAATACGCTCAGTAGAGTTCATTTGAAGCCATTTTACAAATTATGGAGACAACTTGTCCGGAGACGTCGGTTGTCCTTTAAGGGCTTAATTGGACAAAGACAATCTATGTTTAAATCTGAATGTGTAAATACATTCTTTCCTTCGCCCACTCCTCATACTTTACATTTTATAACACCTGTTGTGAAATATGGATCTGTGCATTTTTGGAACGTTGTCAGCAAACTTGTTAGGTTGTGATCACCCTGCATATTGCAGCCACAGTAAGGTGACAGCTCCTGCAAAGGTGGGAGGTTTTCATGCAAACGGCTGTGAAACCCAATAGGGGTCTGAATGGAGTTCTAATTAGAAAAAGTTGTACAGGGTAAACAATTCATTTCCATAGTTATTTTTTAGCCTGTGGATGTACGATAAAAAAAGTCAATTGATGAAAAAAAACTTTTTTTTGCCTTGTCCAGGTTTTTTTTTATCCATGTGCTTGTGTGTGTACATGTGCGAGAGAGAGAGAGATCAAGAGAGAGAGAAAGATAGAGTGAGAGAGAGAGGGAGACAGAAAGAGAAAGACAGAGACAGATAGAGAGAGAGAGAGAGCGAGAGAGAGAGAGAGAGAGAGAGAGAGAGAGAGAGAGAGAGAGAGAGAGAGAGAGAGAGAGATAGAGTGAGAGAGAGAGGGAGACAGACAGAAAGAGAGAGACAGAGACAGATAGATAGATAGAGAGAGAGAGAGAGAGAGAGAGAGAGAGAGAGAGAGAGAGAGAGAGAGAGAGAGAGAGAGAGAGAGAGAGAGAGAGAGAGAGAGAGAGAGAGAGAGAGAGAGAGAGAGAGAGAGAGAGAGAGAGAGAGAGAGAGAGAGAGAGAGAGAGAGAGAGAGAGAGAGAGAGAGAGAGAGAGAGAGAGAGAGAGAGAGAGAGAGAGAGAGAGAGAGAGAGAGAGAGAGAGAGAGTTTTGCTCCAGGCTGCAGAGCTGCTCCAAATGTCCATCTGCTGGGCTAACAATCCACCTGAGCCTGCTCGCTCATCCACACTTACCACACACACACACACTCACCACACGTACACACACGCATGCACACACACACATGCACACACACACATGCACACTCCGGTGTGAACAAAAGTCCTTTTCCTATAGCAAAAATACAATAATATTAACAGTCTTAACTAACCAACTAATGAAGTTTTTCCAATCAACCTGGAGAATTGGACTCAGGCAATCCGAAGGTCATTTGGGAATAAAAATAAAGAGTCTATAAGTAACTCTTTCCCCTTTTTCAGTGTGCTTAACAAAGTACAAAAGTACATACCACAACGACAACTGAATGTTGTGAAAAATAAGATGTTGATTTTATGGTAAGGATGATTTACTCGTTTGAGCAACCGTAGCTGTGAATCGATCGCAATTGTTAACCTAGCTTGACACCGTAGACATGCATGTGGACGAAAGATCCCCTTCCAGGCTGAGCTTTCAGTCCATCTGATGTATGGCGCAAGAGAGGGATGGAGAGGGAGGCTGTGTAGAGTTGCTCTATCCCTGAGGAGAATCTTCTGCCAGCCCAGTGCCACACAGATCAACAGTCAGCCAGCCAACCGTGCTCTGACCTCATCCTCTCTCTCCCTCTCTGCGGCTCTATTTCAGGCTACCTCGCTCTCCCGGTCTGCCAAAAGCATTTTCTGTCCCTGCGTCTCCTTACGCCAACTGCAGCAGCTATGCTAGCCTGTCTTTGGTCCAGCCAGCCCGTCTTTCTTTCCCCCGCCATTATCCCTCTGCTTTTGTCTCTCCATCTCTGTCCATCTGCACATCCGGCTGCCAAAAACTCTTTCTGGCCAATAGTTCTCTCCCGGAAAGCAGCCAGGCTGTCCGCCACTGAGCCAATCTGCCCGATGAGCCGCCAGTCTATTCATCATCTGTTTGCTTTCCCACCTATATCTCTCCCTGTTTACCTGCTTGCATTCCATCTGTTTTCCTCTGTTTCAAGGTGCTTTATGAAAGGACAAACATGAACTCCTCACCCCATTTGATGCCAGTCGTGACTCACGTTCAAAAACATTTGCTGACATGACGAGCAAAGGGAGAGTGCACATTTCATTTTAATAAAAAATAAAAAATCCCAGGGGTAAAACACATAACACGACAATCACTAAAGTCTGTGACTAATCTCGGTCAAATATCTATTTTTTTAGAAAAGGCAAAAAAAGTGGGGTGAATCTGCGGAAGTGATAAACCACACTTGCGGACTTCAACATCACTCATCGAACTGAACTCGTCTGATATTCTCGCAGGGCAGGAGCAGTTCAGTTCCTAAACCTGGTATACAAATGCAGACTTGTTTCATTCTAATTGAAATCAATCTAACTGAAGCTCTTTGGTCAACTGTTGACATATGATGTAATCTATTTTGCCGGTTACATGTGGCATCACATTAATCGGAACAGCCGCTTTACAGCTGTGTGCCGAGCAGATTGATTCAATCACACGACTTATCAAGATAGATGTCAGTCAGTGTTTTTTTTCCATAATTATTAAAGCAACAGCTATTTAAAACCAAAGTTCCAGGTAACTTAAAACTAGTTCAGGATATACCGTGGTAGTTTTTGGATTGGATTGGATGTACCTTTATTTGTCTCACAATGGAGAAATTTACATTTCACAGCAGCAAAGTTATGAAAAGAAGAGGATCCAACTTTTACATTTATGTGCGTTCGAATTAGCAAACGGAATCAAACTACCCCCATCCATCCATCCATTTTCCGTACCGCTTATTCATCATTAGGGTTGCGGGGGGTGCTGGAGCCTATCTCAGCTGTCTTCGGGCACGAGGCAGGGGACAACCTGAATTGATTGCCAGCTAATCGCAGGGCCCACAAAGACGTACAACAGTCACTCTCACACTCACACCAAGGGACAATTTGGAGTGGTCAATCTGCCTGCCATGCATGTTTTTGGGGAGGAAACTGGAGGACACGGAGAAAACCCACCCGGGACCGAGTAGAACATGCAAGCTCCACACAGGGAGGCCGGACCAGGACGCGAACCGGCGACCTCTGCACTGTGAAGCCGTGTGCTAACCACTCGACTACCGGGCCGCCCTCAAACTACCCCCATGAAAGCAAATTGTATTCCATTTGATTTTGAATTTTTATTGCAGTTGACATGTTTTATGGAGTGTTTACATTTCGTTTGGTCATTTGGTTTGACAGTAATCAAAATAAAAAGCTTTTTATAAATCTGTCTGGTTCTTCTTCGTGTGAATCGTTGTTTGTCTGCAGTGTATGTATGTGCCCCTGCAACTGACAAGTGCATTGTGTATTGAGTCTTTCATTGAAAGGCAACTGGTATGTTAATATTGAACTTCAACTTTGCCTGCCAAGTGCAAGTTGAATTTCTGTTTCCACATCAGTGCTGGGAAGATCAGATTTCTTTTGTCAGTAGCTAGTGCAGGTTATTGTTCCAAAAATGAACCAGTTCATCATCCTCCTACAGCCCCACAATGCATTGTTGCGAGCAGTTATTCTGGCAGACTGGTATTCGTTCATTCTTGCCACCCATTTATTGCTCATAAGTATTTCGAAAAATACTTCAAGGGCAGATTGGTTGTTGGTCGTCTATGTGCCTTCCGTGATTGGTTGGCAACCAGTTGAGGGTATACCCCACCAGTGGCCCAATGAAAGCTGGGATAAGGTCCTGCATGCTTGCGACTGTCGTGCAGAAAAGCTGATCAGAACATGGATGGACTAAACCAAAACAGTACTGTGCGGTCAATCAATCTGAGTTCCACTTTCACTTTTCATGCCATTTAATTCTGTAACAAATTTTTGAAACTTACACAAACATGCCGATTTCCACCCCCCCACCCCCACCCCTGATTGAATCCTCTGTGACCTTCTCATAAACCCATTGAATATTATAATGGAGAATATCCTGTGCGTTAGCCTGGTATTCAACACCCAACCCCCGATCCCCATTTTGATGACATGTGGCTGTGTCATGGGATCCCGTGTTGCCAAATAACAGCCTGTTCTGCCTAATTAAGACG